>NC_056737.1:482684207-482785429 GCF_019279795.1 Protopterus annectens | reverse complement strand
CATTTATTGCTGGCATGCTCCAGTCAGTGGGAGAGAAGTGCAAAGCAAAACAGTTTGGTTATCTACATTTGGAATACCACTTGTAGCAAGATGGTCTAGATGTTACACACGACTGAGCAAGATCAGAAAGCACTCTCTTTATTATTCAATGAATTGTTTCTGAGTGCAATAGTCAATAAAACTACCAACAACAACAATAAAATGATGTTGCTTGAAAACAATATTATAGTTAGAGAAATTTACAGTACTAGTATTTGCAAAAGAAGTGCAACACCCTACTGAAACTAGTCCACCTGGGGTTGAAGAGTACAGTAAGATGGATGTGGGGCAAACACCCTGCAGCATTTTTAAGTCTGCAATAAAATTTGACAGAATTTACGTATACTAATACTATTTTATTAATACTGTAACATCTTGTGAAAGTCTTAAGGTTCTTCAAGATCTTTTGCTATAAGAAATACCCGATACTTACTCATCACAGTACTTCAGAAAAGCAGCCTACTCTGTAGGAACGGATTTCATCACATGTCTGAGAACAGATAAAATAGACTGTAAAAGAATGACTTTCTTATCCAAAAACTTACCTTGTCCTTAATTTTTCTCCAGGGTAGCTGTCCAACAACAAACTCTACAAGCATATAGAACAAGGACCACAGGTCATCATGACGGCCCATTTCCTAAAAAATCACACAACAGAAGTTATACCACAAGCTTAGCATTATTACTGTCATTCTTAATGACAACAGCTTAAAAATTAAGAAAAGGATTTGTAATTTTCTGGGTAGGATTTATTTCTGTAAAAATATACTTGCAAAATAACAAACATGAAAGAAAACATAAAAATGCTAATATTTCAAGCCAAACTAGCACTACTGATCGTAGACACATTTATCTCATGCCTTGACCATCTATTTGTCTTTCTAATGCATTTTGTTATACAATTTAAAAGTTCACAGAGCTCAAAAGAAAAAAAAAATCTTAGCAGAAAGAACCTTCTGGTATATGCAGCAATTTGCTGACACCTAATTTAATAACAGAAATATTTCCAAATTAATCCATTAATTTGACACACACACACATATACGCATGTATGTATGTGTGTGTGTGTGTGTGTGAATATATATATATATGTATATATATATATATATATATATATATATATATGTATAGATATAAATATAGGTTTACTATCAATATGTCAAACGCAAAAACAATTTGCTTTCGACATATCAAAGAGAAAACTTGAAAGTCAAAAAAAAAGTCACAATGTTGCATCCACTGATCGAATTCAATGAATTCGACATTGTTTTTGAACAAAGCACCTGATGTCTGTTTAGGAGCTCATGTACAGTAAATTCCTATACCTGACATCAAGTTTTTGCAGGGAGGAAAGCCCCCCCTGTGCCCCCACACCCCCTGCTAACTATATATTCCAACTCCAAGATCATACTACAGTGAGGAAAGGGATGAATTTCCCTAACCACACTGTACCACGATCTCTGTAGAGTTCTTCTAATTTATATTAGCGAATACAAAGTACATTTGCTAATATAAACGTTCGAACATTGAGAATACAGCCATATGAAACATTCGAACATCTGTATTTCAAATTTTTAATATGGGTGCATTCTCACCTCGACATTATAATAGTAAACCAAAAATATATATGTGTGTGTGTGTGTGTGTGTGTACATATGCACACATGAATACCTACGTGTGCGCGTATAAGAAAAGAAAAGAAAATGGTTCTGCTTCAAAATTAAGAAGCAGAAAACTCCAATGCTACGAACACCAAACATAAAAGCTCAAAGATATTTTTTGGGAAAAGCAGAATAATTAAAAAAATTAAGAAATGAAAATATTTAAACTGATGTGATCCTGTATGGTATTTGTGGTAAATTGCAACCCTCGTATAGTATCTACTAATATACTCTAACTTTTGTGGTAACACAGACTTAAAGCAGAGGAAAAAAAATTGGTTTTGTAGAGAAATAAGATATTTTTTTCCAAAGCTGTGAGACCTACGAGTTAATAAAGATAAGCGAGGGAATGTTGGAAGAAAATCCACCAACGCAGAAGATGCAGGGGGTGATCTGGCCGGCACAATCTTTTCTTTTTATTTTTTTGTACCACATTTGGCCTTCAACATCTGGTCTTTTTGCTCTTTTTCATTTCTTTATTTAGAAGTACAACCATAAGAAGTTAATTTCATTAGCTTTCCAATAGTATAAGCTTTGTTACTGTATCTTACTGAAATAACATACTCTTGTCTCTAAGAAATGTTTCCCCTTCCTACCCCAAACATACCCATTATTATAATAAATTTTATCTGCTTTAAGGGTAAATATAAGCGTGATCAGAAAATGTTATATGTATATTATTTGATCACACTGGTTACTGCTTTGATTATTTATGCTTGAATCACTTCTACTCAAATCTTTATCTTTCCAGACAAATATCCTTCAACACTAGAAGCCACATTCAAAGCCCCCTCTAGGATTTATACATCATCATCATTATATTCTTATTTACTAATAACAGTTCCTTCACCCCCCTTAACATCTGCACCCTCTTAATTCTCTCAAATAAGATTAAGATAATAATGGACTCTAAACAGACACAACTACAGCATAACTTTTTTTTGTTCTGCAGAAGTTGCACAATGGCTTCCCTTTTTGCACCCAACTGGCCCATTCATTCATCCCAAGGTGGAGGTGAGAGGTGCTAGGAAGCTGGCCAGAATGCACCCAGCAGAGTGCCCTATCCACACAGTCCCCTTGGCAGTTTGCAAGCTTCACTGCAGCTTCTACAAAAGGTGCATGAACAACTTCTCCACCAAGCAGCATACTGCTTGCTGAACAAGCATGCTCGGCTCTTCATGTTGTAGCGATACTGCATTTTTGCAGGTGTTTACATGTAGTGAACCAAGCTGACTCCTTTATACCAGTATACATCAACTGGCATCAACCAGTCACTCCCCCTCATCCCACTTGCTCAATCAATTGTCCACCCTGATAACTGAACATAGGTTGCCTGGGTTATAGTCAGGGCTTTATCCCTCTGCTCCATGGGAATGGAACTACAGCACATCTTTGATCAGTTTTGCTGGTTATCCAATCAAATAAATCCAAAAGCTTAGTTCACATCATCTTTTTTTTTATGAGTGAACTGGATACATGATAGTAATCAAAGAGACTAACATCAGAAAAAATAATGCTGACCACAGGAATCATCAACTTCTACTAAATATCACCAATTAAAGAGAATTTGTGTGTGTATGGGGGAGGGGTCTAGTTTCAACCTTCTTTGCATATACTATTTTCAAGACTTCTGAACACTTGTGGAAATGACTAAGCTTTGTTATCCCCAAAGTTCTGTGATCTTGAAAAAGTAAAGCAAAAATATGTGACTAACTTAGATTTGACTAAAACCATTTTTCTAATCAAGAGTCAAACACACTGGACTTGAAGAAACTCACACATCCTGAACATTTTTTTTATTAACAACTTAAGGCATCACTTTTCTCAAGAACAGCAAACAGAAAAAAATAAACATTTATTATAATGTTTATTTATATTGCACAAATGTAACTGACATGTAAAGCAGGCATTGATAAAAGCATCACCAATTAATCTAAATGTTCCATACATAAGCTGAGTTTTATAAATAATCATCTTATTGTCACTGTTTATTTAGAAAGCTACAAACAAATCATCTACTCTCCCTTACCTTTCAAAACCTATTAATTATAACCTAGTAAAACATTAACAAAACTAACAAATAACACTACTAAAATACATTTTGGGAGTTAGAAATCTGCCAAATTTTTCAAATGTATTTTATTTTTTTTTCAACTCACATGGAAAGGGAAGGGCAGAATTTGGAATAAAGAACAGGTAATAGACCATTTCCAATAACAAAACTATATTCACATTTGATTCATAATGAGGGGCCATATTTGCCTCTCTCTGTTACACCTTTGCATTAGGTAAGGCAAGTCCTTGGCAGAGGACGCCAAATTTAC
This sequence comes from Protopterus annectens, assembly GCF_019279795.1. Classification (NCBI taxonomy): domain Eukaryota; kingdom Metazoa; phylum Chordata; order Ceratodontiformes; family Protopteridae; genus Protopterus; species Protopterus annectens. The sequence continues at coordinate 482,781,405 of NC_056737.1, read as the reverse complement.
ATAACAAAGGTATGAAAAAGAGTCCTTCTATAATGAAATAACCACACAAACAAACTAAGGAGGAAAAAAAGCTGGATATCTTTTGGCTACTTAAACAGGCTTGAAAGTTTGAAGAAAATAAGTGCTCCTTCAAAAGTTTAACTGTTAATAACAGGTTACAAAACAGGAAATGAGGTGGATTCATGCAGTGCATGGATGTGATGGACTGCATGGGCATCAAATGGGAATTTACAGTGTTCATCATATCCCTAAAGACAGAAATAGATACAAAGGACCATCCCAGGAAAATGTTAAGACTGTCCCATAGATGGGGAGTCCAGCAGCCAGTCACACAAACACAAATAAACATTGCTGCGGTGCAGTATTAGATGTACTGCAACAACCGCTATGCATTTGGTGAATACCCTGGATGCTGAAGTAAGATCAAAAAGAAGAGAAGAGTCCAAAATTGAAAAACTGAAAATAACTAGGTCCTTCTAGGAAACATAAGAGCCGCTGAGATTTCTTTGTAATCCTGATGTATACACAGACATGCTGAAGGTCCAAAAAGCAACCCAATCTCCTTCTTGTAGGCATAGACATGCACTGTAACTTGCAGACATTGCACTGTCACTAGGCAGATCAGCTGTTTTGGATGAAAATAATGTAGGCCGTTTAAGACCAAGAGAGGCTTCATTTTCTTGGTTCCAATAAGAACCTTGTGTAAAAGCCTATCCCTTGCTGCTCAGGTGGGACATCTTAGAATGGCAATATTTTATCAGGCTCAGAGTGTCTTTTCTTGCTGCAGCCTACTGACAGGTTGAGATGTCCACAAAAAGGGAATGCGGTCTGGGAGGGGACAGGAGGGGGACTGCATAACTTCTGGATGCAACAGCCTTCAACTACTGGTCCCATTGCCATCTGTGAGGATAACTGGTAGTACAGGTCATTCCTACCTGCCTACAGAGTGGGACAGTTGGGAATAACCTCAAGAAACAGACTAGGTCTCCTCCCTCATTGAAAGATCACTGTATACCTGACCCATTTTACCATTTTGTACCACTTCTGGATTACTGGCAATTCAGAAAATTGTTACAGCCTTTGCAGCTTCTTCTGGATTTGCTGTTATTAGACTACTGTTGGCTACATCTAAATTATTACTGAAGCTGACTCTGTTTCATCCAGAAATACAAGTGTTGCAGACATTAAACTTTGACAGCAGCAGCAGTTACGGCCTTATTCATCCAATTCATCTTTTAGTTTCTGACCTAACAGCAGGATTCCAACATATTGGGCATTAATGAAACTGGTCTTTGTGCTCTCAGCAAAATCTGCTAGATGTAACCAGGCATGGCATCCAATGGTTATGCCAGTGCCTGCTGTGAACGGTACCTATCCCTTGCATTGTTAGCACAGAACATTGACAGATTAAAAATGAACACCTGATTAACATTTGGGCCATCAATAGCCAGTTCTTCAGTTCTCTGTCTGGCAATCTTTACAGAATCTGGGAGGTTTCACATGCCAAGTTTCCAAAGGAACCCTAACATATTTGTCATATACTTTGTGCCTTCGCAGAAAACATGGTAGAAAAGTAAAGTTGATTCCCTAGTCAGTGAAAAAATTATTCTTTATGCAGTGAACAAATGGATGAGCTGTGGGAGGTATGAACCTTCTTCAAAGTGGTCAAAGTCACAATGGACTCTTAAGGATATGTACTCTCCAGTCTTTTGGTATGGAAAAGACAGCATCAGGATTCTTATATGCTTTTTGTGCCAACAGCTGAACTATTCTGCCTGCTAGGGGAAACACTCAAGATGCTGACTTGAGTGACTGGAAGGCCTCCTCCAGTATAAGTTTGGATGGAGAGGAGGTTTCTGGGGTCTATCCACATTAGCATGCATCATCTAGAAGTGATTATGGGGATGTAGCCTTTTCATCCTTGCCTGCGTGACTCAAGGGATGAGTCAAGGTACTTCCTCTAACACTAGACTTTCTGAGGGTTTTATGATCCCGATAACTTTTTTTTGTGTGGAGTAGGTTTAAATAGTACCTGGTACCTCAGTAACAAGGAATGGATAGGTTCACAGCAGGTTACTAGGCTAACGGCCCTAGAGCCCTTACAAGTCTAGCCATATTTATCCCACGTTGCCCCATACATTGGTGATTAGATGAGTGAAGTTTGCAGAGATAAGGGTTTATGGTAGTTAACATTTCCTCTGTCCAGAAGGGAAATGGGTTATCACCCCAGGAGTGAATTTGTGGTCACCCAGCAGACCTAGGTTGTGTTTGAAGATGGTCAGGGAGGGGCTCTGTTTCATGTGAACTGGAAGCTTGTTCCAGAGAAGTGGCAGTCTCTGGGAGATGTATCTATCTCTGGAGCAAGACCTGTTCATGTCACAGGCTAGGTTAAGATCCCCTGGAGCAAGTGCCCCTCCTGCTATTTGATTTACGAATGTGTAGCACTTCCATCAGGGCTGAGTCTGAGACTGTCCTGTATGCCAGGTACAGGTCATCCCTTAGCAACCTGGAGGAGGACAGAATGCAGTGAGAGGGTTTTTAGTCTTTCTGTTTAAGACTTGTTTTATGTACCCTGTAATTTCTTGGTGAGAAACCTCTGTGGTCTCTCTCACTGTTGCAGGTGTTCATTGGATGATACTAGGCTACTGGTCTGGAGGCCCTTATACGACTAGTCAAGAATTTCAGCCATGTTCCCACTAAGTCAGCACCTGTTTTCCCTGTCCAGCAGGTGGGATCCCAGAGGTATATTTTCTGTTTCCCACCAGTCGTCCAGGTTCCTCTTAAAGAGGGCTAGTGAGGTATTCTGTTTGACATGGAAAGGGAGTCTATTCCACAGATGGGGAGTCACTGGGACATAAATCTATCCCACCCACAAGTTCTATTAATTTCACAGACCAGGTTGAGGCCTTGTGTGTGGATTGCGCGAGTGGAGTTTGACTTGTGTATATGCCTCAACTCCATCTGGCCTTGCATGCCACACACAGGTCACCTCTGAGTAGTCTGTATGAGACTGAGTAGAGGGACAGGGCTTTTAATTAATCTGTATAGGATGGGTGTTTGAGACCCTGGATTTTCCTGGTCAGGAATCTCTGTGGTCTCTCCAACTGCTGCATATGCTTAGCAAGGTACACGTCGAAAGGGGCATTGTACTCAGTAATGGGTCTGATGAGGGAGGAGTACAGGGATGTTATGATCTCCTTGTTCCTGGATGAAATACCCTTACTTATGAGGAGGGCCATTTAGAAAGCCTTCCATACAACGGAGGCAACGTGGTGGTCAAACGTCAGGTTATCAACCTGGGTGCCCAAGTCCCTCACAACTGGCTGCATGCTTAGTACGTTGTTTTTATTGAGATAATTAGTGGGGATGCCATTTTCTCCAAAGGGGATAAGAATGTATTTCCTGGTACTAAGTTTGAGGCCATGCTTCTGGCACCAGTCATTAGTTTGGGTAAGGCCCTCTTGGAGGATGTTCACATCACTAGGGGAATTTCTGACAGTGCCCAGCTTGCAGTGTTTGGTGAGGTACATGCAAAAGGGTGCACTGTACTCAGTTACTGGTCTGATGAGGGCTGAATATAATGGAATTACAACATCCTTAGATCTAGATGTGATGCCTTTACTTATAAGACTACCACACAGAAGAATTTCCTTACTACTGTGGATACATGGTGGCCAATGATCAGATTGCTGTCAATAACAGTACCCAGATCATGTACCACTGGGTCTACACTTAGGGAGTGCTGTCTATAATGCAATTCACAAGGATGTCAGCTTCCCCTAAGGGATTAATACTGCATTTCTTTGCATTTAGGTTTAATCTGTGGTTTTGGCACCAATCATTTGTCTGCTTTAACCCAGACTGCAGTATATTAACATATCTGGTGGACTCAATGGTTGTTCCCCATGTATAACTGTCAACTAATTTGGTCAGCCACAGGCCATATCCAATTAAATTCCAGGCAGTAAGGGGCCCAGCAAAGAAACTTGTGGTATGCCACTGGTGACTGGTCTTTTGCTAGAGGAGAAGTCACCCACATTGACAGTAGAAGTCTTGTTGGTGAGCCAGTTGGCTACCCATTTGGTAACATAGGGGTCAATTCCCAACTGGCAGAATTTTTCTATAATACCCGAGTTGGGAAATGGGTCAAATACCTTGGCTAGGTCAAGATAGGTGGTATGCACGTACTTTCCCTTGTCCATAGTCTTATTTACTTTCTTGACCATGTTTAACAGGCATGATCTACCTTTACTGAATCTGAACTGGGATGGATCCAGAGTTTGGAGATTACGTACAGTGGATACAAAAAGTGTACACACCCCTGTTAAAATGCCAGGTTTTTGTGCTATAAAAAATGAGACCAAAATAAATAATTTCAAAACTTTCTCCACCTTTAATGTGACCTACAACCTGTACAATTCAATTGAAAAACAAACAAATCTGTTAGGGGAAAAAATATAAAACATAAAAAACGTACAGTAAGGTGGTTGCATAAGTGTGCACACCCTTAAACTAATACTTTGTTGAAGCACCTTTTGATTTAATTACAGCATTCAGTCTTCTTGTGTACACACCTGTAATCAATTAAAGAGACTCTGATTAACCCCAAATAAAGTTCAGCTGTCCTAGTAGGATTTTCCTGACATTTAATCAATTGCCTGCTACAGCAAAAGCCATGGTTCGCAGAGAGATTACAATGCATCAAAGGGATCTCATTGTTGAAAGGCATCAGTCAGGAGAAGGGTACAAAAAAATTTCTACAGCATTGGATATACCATGGAACACAGTGAAGACAGTCATCAAAAAGTGGAGAAAATATGGGACAACAGTGACATTGCAAAGAACTGGACATCCCTCCAAAATTGATGAAAAGACAAGATGAAAACTGGTCAGGGAGGCTGCCAAGAGACCTAATGCAACACTGAAGGAACTGCAAGAATTTCTTGCAAGTATTGGTTGCGTACTACATGTGACAACAATCTTCTGTATTCTCCATATGACTGGACTAGGGTTGCAAGACAGAAGCCTTTACTTACACAGAAAAATATACAGGCCTGGCTAAAATTTGCAAAACAATATATCAAGTCTCCCCAAAAGCATATGGGAAAATGTGTTATGGTCTGATCAGACCAAGGTTGAACTTTTTGGCCACAATGCCAAAAGGTACATTTGGTGCAAAAACAACACTTTGCATCATCAAAAGAACACCGTCCCCATGGTGAAGCATGGTGGTGGCAGTATCATGCTTTGGGGTTGCTTTTCTTCAGCTGGAACTGGGGCTTTAGTCAAGGTGGAGGGAATTATGAACAGTTCCAAATACCAGTCACTTTTGGCCCAAAACCTTCAGGCATCTGCTAAAAAGCTGAAGATGAAGAGGAATTATACCTTTCAACATGACAATGACACCACGCATGCATTCACCAGAAGAAAATTTAAGTTTTGGAATGGCCTAGCCACAGCCCACACCTAAATCCAATAGAAAATATGTGGGGTGACCTGAAGAGGGCTGTGCACAAGAGATGCCATCACAATCTGACAGACTGGGAGTGCTTTTGCAAGGAAGAGTGGGCAAATATTGCCAAGTCAAGACGTGCCATGCTGACTCCTAACCAGGAAGAGTGAATGCTGTAAATAAATTAAAAGGTGCTTCAACAAAGTATTAGTTTAAGGGTGTGCACACTTACGCAACCAGCTTATTGTATGTTTTTTATATTTTTTCCCCTAAGAGATGTGTTTGTTTTTCAATTGAATTGTACAGGTTACAGGTCACATTAAAGGTGGGAAAAGTTTTGAAATGATTTATAGTGGTCTCATTTTTTTATATCACCTAAAACCTGGCATTTTCACAACGGTGTGCACACTTTTTATATCCACTGTATGTCCATGTTAATAATGTCCATAATGATTCTTTCCATGGCCTTACAGATGAGTCTAGTCAAGTTTATGGGTCTATAATTCCCAAGGTCAGTTGATGGTCCCCCTTTGTGCAGAGGGATTACTGTTGCTGTCCTCCATTCTACCGTAATACAGCCATTTCTCAGGCTATGGTTAAACAGAGATCCAAGTGAGTCTGCTAGGTCATGTTTTAAGTTGTTTAAAAGGCAAACTGGGATGTTGTCTGGTCCCACTGATGCTGTGTTTTTAGCCCTGGACAGCACCAAGATGACCTGTTCCCTTGAGATAATAGGCTGAGAAATGGTAGGAGGTATACTTTCGGGGATGACTGGAGGGGACAGTGGAGTGAAGTTTTCTTCAAATCTGTCAGCTAGCAGGTTGGCTATTAACTCTAGTTAAGTATGGGTGGTGCTATCCACAACCAGTTCAGTGCATAGCTGTGTATTCCCCTTTTACATTTTGGATATAGTTAAAGAATGCCTTGTGATTATCCTTAGCTAGTGAGGCTATTTTTGCATTGTAATTAGCTTTGAAGGACTTCACATATCTCTTCTAATTTGTTTAAGCTAGAGAGGAATTTCTTCCTCTGCTGAGCCAGTTCCCTCTTGTTCTTGGAAACTAGTTTCTTTCCTTGTTATACAGCCTGTTTATACTAGGAGTCCACTATGGTGGCTTGTTTTTTTGGCAAGACCTGGTTTTAATCTGGTCAGGTATAGCCGATTCTATACAACTGCTTAAGTGGTTATACAGAGCACTGATGTACACCTCTGCATAGGAGCCTGTGTTATCTGCATTTGAGGGGACTTTGAAACTTCTTATATCATCACTTAGTAAGAGATAATTTGTCTTTGAAAAATTCTTAAACATTTTTGAGCTTGATGGGGTACCTGGACTTATAAATACATCGAGTGAGTCTGATTTATGGTCCGATCTTACCAAGGAGGAAATCACACAGTGGAGGTGCAATGCTCTCCCATGTTACTGACTACTATGTCCATGACATTTGAGCTTCTTGTGGGTGTGCTCACCAACTGTTCCAAAGCATTTGCATTGACAAAGTCCAAAAACCTCTGAGCCAGCAAGTTTGTGGTCATGTGCGTTTCTCAGTCGATGGTAGGATAATTAAAATAACCCATGACTAAGGTGTTGCGCTGTATGGCAAGTGACTCCAGTAAGTTCAGGTATGCAGTATGCTTTTCCAGTTTCATGGGAGATATGAAATTCGCCCCAGGGATCACTTCTGTGGCTCTGCTCGACAGGGGAACAGGAAAATAATTTGATTGGGTGGCGAAAGCCAGGGTACCTTTTTGGCTAGGCTTATATAGGCCCTAGGGCCAATAGCCTAGTACCTACCTATGAATCTATGATGGGGACCTATAACTAGCTATGATGTGGTAGGGGGCTTTGCCTATAGTTAATTGGACATGGAGTACCTCAACAGAATCATACTGTCTGACAATTCTCGAGGTGTACTTATCCTTAATGAAGATGGACACACATCCTCCTTTGGTTCCTTTATGCTCAGTTTGTGGTCTGAACGTATGGAAGGTATTGCAGCCCTGTACGCATAGGGTGCTTTCCGCACCTTTGAACCATGTCTTAGTGACTGCACAAATGTCACTATCTTCCAAAGTAAGGAGTGCTTCCAGGGATTGCAATTTCTTGTTTAGATTCCTAGCATTAAGCAGCAGTACCTTGAGTTTATCTAGAGAGGATTTTGCTATGTTGTGCAGTTGATTATTTTTGACACCGACTAAAAAGGCACAATATGGGTGGCTAATGCAATTAATAGTATCCAAAAGCATAGAGAAGACAGGTGCAGACCATGTCTGGCAAAGCAGTGTGGCCTGTCAACCATGTCTTCACAGGCTGACAGATACTGCATCCACTTGGACTGACACCAGAAGCTAAGCCAATTGTTAAAGTCATTTTTGTTTGTGTTGATGCATCATTCTTGGAGGAGGTAGAATGCAGCTTAAGGCTTGGCTTATACCTGGTTGTCATACACAGTCTGAGAACTCCTGTCTTTCCTCATATAGTCCACTGAGGTATGCTCAAGTCATTCAACTCCACATGAACTACAATGGAGTCATTGAGTGCTTCAGTGAATTGACAGATCCTGGCACTTGACAAGCACCTAACCGTAACCTGCTCCTTATCCAGCTTGGTGAAGGGAACATCCATGTGCCTTCACAATGGAGTCATCTATGACCAGTGGATTAGCTCTTGCGTTGTTAAGCATTATGGGCTTATTTGGTGAGACACTGGCGTGTGTTGTGTGTTCTTGGTTGTTTTTTGCATTGTTAGGTGTGTAAGTGGTTTCCATTTGGGAAGCCCCTGATCTTTCTGTAAGTTACTAGTGAGTACCTCCACATATGTGGGTTTATGTGTTGTGTCCTTATTTAGTGTGATAAGTGTGTGTATATGTGTGTGCTGCCAACCTGTTCGGCATTCAATTTGTGTTTAAATGAGAGTCTCCAATTTCATAGTGCAACTACATCTCTTACATAAAGTATTTGTTTGTTTCATGAGTAACCTGTTGTCAGTATACATGAGACAATTGTTACAATGCCTCAGAATGCCCATGTCTATCAGGTTGGCCAGAGAGATAATGGGAAACTACCCATCCATGATGGCAGGCTCTTACCATTTGTTTTATAAGGGAAGGGAATGGGTTAATTTGACAGGACTGTACTGGTAGTCCTGAAACTACACTTTGTGTAGGATAAGGTTGATCAATAAGTCAAGCGCTGCTCAGTGCCCATCTAAGTTGCTCCTAGAGCAGCAGTAAAGCTTTTAAGGGTTTCACTGATAGCTGTTTAGGGAAAAAGAGAGCTTTTAGGCCTTTGTGTCTATACAGGGCACTACTGACCACTGCTGCACAATGAGTGGCACCACGCAAATGCAAGGTTTAAATACAAGCAGACAGAAACAAAATTTAAGCTAGCTACCAATCAGGAAAACATACAATAAGCCTTCCACCAGCAATACCCAACTTAGACAGGTAAAAATCAACATACTTTTTCCACAATGGTGCAGAACAACACCTTCTTAATGTAGGATAGCTGGTTTGGAGCCCAGTTGTAACAAGATCACACAAACTACCTACAACAGCCCTATAACTAACAGATATAATACAGTACAATTAACTACTTAAAGAACCAGCAAACGATACATTTTTTTGAAACTGCTAAAGTACAGTAACTGTATATAAGAGAAATGCAGAAAGATACTTGAGTCTTTTTGTGTGCTTCTCAGCTCAGGTAGACCAGGTAAACACCTACTGCCACTAGATGAATAATTACAGTCCTTCCACTGTAAAAGCACAGTAATCCAGTGCCTGTAATAAAAGGCTACCACAAACAAACTTAAAAGATACAAAGTGTTGTTTAGTGTTGACTAATAAGCTCTCCAGCCAAAACAAACTACATACAAAAATCTCAAGCATTTCCCCAACCTAAACAGACCAGGTTACCTCCCAGTGCACTAGATGAAAAATCCACTGATCTCTTGATTTAAAAACAAGTGCTTGCTAGAGTGTAAAAATACATGGTTTACTAACAAAATTCTGAAAATCTCTTTTTAGAGTAATGACTTGCTCGAACCGAATGAATGGAAATTACACCACTGTTTACTCACACCACCTAACAAGGTAATGTCAAAGTCGACATTATCGACATTACCCAACTTACCTTGGCACCGGAGATGTCCTACACATGTTTTCCAGGGAGGCAAGCCTCCCTGCACCCCCCCCACACACTCTGATGATTATATATTCCAACTCCCAGATTGCACTACAGTGAGGAAAAGGGTCATCATTCTCTTTCGGCTTTTCCCGTTAGGGGTCGCTACAGCAGATCATCTCTTTCCATTTCCTCCTATCCTCTGCATCTTGCTCTGCCACACCAACCGCCTGCATGTCCTCTCTCACCACGTCCATAAACCTTATCTTAGGCCTTCCTCTATTCCTCTTACCTGGCAGCTCCATCCTTAGCATCTTTTTCCCAATATACCCATCATCCCTCCTCAGCACATGTCCAAACCAACGCAATCTCGTCTGGAAAAGTGTAATTTTCCCAATTCACACTGTAGTGCAATCCAACTGTAAACAGCAATGCTCAAAACCACAAACACAAGCTATGTGTCGGCATTTCAGAGGTGATGGGATTCCATTTGAGATTTTAAATTTTTGCACCTATACCTTCGACCATATAACCGATGATAAGGTAAGTGTCAAACATTTGACAGTAAACTAAAATACACTACCTTATCCAACAGCTAGCTAGATAATGAATTCAGAGCAAGTAAAGCAGTATAACAGACAATGAGAGGCTAAATGCACTTTTTCAATACAAGCACAAGGAAAGGCAAATAAAGATATCAACAGCAGTGTAGGACGGGAAGAGCTTAGTAAGCTCAATTTTCAGTAGGGTGCGGCAGCTTAAAATCACCAGGATGAAAAAGCAGATCAACAAAGGGGAGAGTGGGTGGGAAAAACTAGCAGGGAATCACCAGCAGTGCTTTATTTTATGCAGGCTTGAAATCTTTTTCAGAAAAAGACAAAAGCCCAGAAACTCACTGTGTATTTAAATATCACTCAAACAATTTAATGAATGAAAAAACATGCAAAATGTGCAGCCTAGGTAATTTAAGTGTCTATCTTTCACACAGAACAAAAACACCAGGCCAAGCAGACTTATTAAAACAGAAAACAAAATGGAGCAGGTAAAACGGAAAGCAGCTTTATTGCTCACAGACAGAAAAATATATGTTTACTTTCCTCACCCAGCAGGGACTCCCAAGCAGTTCTTTAGCTTATGCAGGCTTGAAATCTTTTCAGAAAGAGACAAAGGCCCAGAAATTCAGTGTATTTAAGTATCACTCAAGAAACAAGCTAACTAATGAAAAAACGTGAAATGTGCAGCCTAGCTAATTCAAGTGTCTAGCTCTCAATACAGACATATATATTCCCAGGGAACAAATCAAAGCTGAGGTCCATGCTGGTGTGTGTATGTGTGTTTGGGGGGAGGGGGACATGCAGGGAAGCTTAAATCACTGGAAATGGTCCCTGGTACCTCAGCACTGGATGGCTGTCATGGGAGATGCATATGGTCTTAAATTTTAGAAGAGGTCACTGAAGTGGGGGTATATGCAGTAACCTCAGCTTTGATTTGTTCCCTGGAAATATATATGTCTGTATTGAGAGCTAGACACTTGAATTAGCTAGGCTGCACATTTCACATGTTTTTCATGGGTTGGGAGGGTGGCCTAATGGTTAAGGTGTTTGCCTTACAAACACAAGGTGCAGGGTTTGAGTCTCACAAGGGATAATTGGCTAGGCTTAAAATGGCTCGCAAAGGCAGTTAGCTTAGTACTAACCTATGAACCTATGAACCTATCAGCATGCAACACTTAAGATGTAATTATCATCAAATCCTGCCAAGTTAATGAGACTAGAAAGAATCAAACCTAGGACAGCATGCAACCTGAATTCAAATGTCATGAATGATGTCAAGGCTACATGTCTCAAGATCAAATGTTAAAGGTTGACTCCAAGAAAAGAAGAACCCAGGACTGACCTTAACCCTAAGATGGCAACCAAAGTTTTTTTTCTTCTTTGTCCTCACGCTGTCTGTCAATCATCAGCTCTATCCTAGCCAGTCTATTAATTTTCCATCACCAGTGCAAAGGTCAAACAAGATGGGCAATCATTCAGAAAGCCATCAGGGATGGTTTGATTTTTTTTTTGGTTTCATATGGTGTCTTATCCCTTGCATCCACCAGACGAGCACCAATGAGGGGATCTGCAGTTTGATGGTGAGGGCATCTCCTCTCTTTTGCAAGCGGTGTTTTTCCTCTTAAGTAGCCCCTATCATACCCTTGAAACATGAGTGGCCATTTCTCCGGTCTTCACAAGGGAAATGGTACTACCACTATGCCTCCAAATGTGCACATCTTTATGGGTATCCCTACCAATAAAGTGGGTAGGGAATGTCCTACACTCCAACTCCCTGTCTGGATCTTACAGTATTAAGGTTGATAACTGAATCCCAATCACTTGGGTTACAATCAGGATAATATCCTCTGCACCAAGAAGCCAGGTTCTACATCAACCACTAAAGTTGACAAAGAGTGCCCTATTACTAAGGCACATGGGATGGACATTCTGAGTGCTGACAGCACTGCTGATATCAAGATAGTCAAGGTGAAACGTTGCTATGAAACTGAGAACACAGCCAACCTTGACAAGTCTACTGACATCTAAACTGGACCCAATGAGTAACCTTTTTGGGCCAACAGTAGCAAAATATACCTTGTAAGGTCACCCCATTGTTAGCGGGAGAGGAGACCTTAGGACTGCAAGAAAATGCTGAAAGGACATCAAAAACAGAAGCCTACTTCCCTGACAGGAAAACAGTAAGAAAATAATTCAAAACACACTAAAAAAGTGATTGTTATCCTGCGGCTGCTCTTTCAAGTGATTTGACTATAAGCACAGCTGAAGAGCTGTGGAACAAGGTCTCCTGTATCACAGGATTATGGACAAAAAAGGAGGGATAAAGTAGCCAGGAAAGTGTCTCAGTGCCAGCCTAAGTCATTAATCTTTGTCCCACAGGTAATGAGGATGGAACTCCAATCCCAGGTCTAAACTTACTGCCTTACTTCATTTACAAGATGGTGACTAGCCATCTGAAACCTTACTCATTAACTTATGCTTTATTTCTATAAGATGCTCTCATCTCAACTTCCAAACCACAGCTGTACACCTCTCCTATCCTGGTTAATTTCCCAGAATCTGGGAATTGAATGTCTCCTTAAACTCCACAGTTTCTGGATAACGCAACTGCTTAGCTTCCTCCCCATTTGCTTTCTACAAATCCAGATGATCAAAAAACCCTCTGGACTTATTTATTCAAAAATAATTGTCAAGGGTACAGAAAGAAAGGTAAATATTCTTGAATACTCTTGAAATATATTTCATCTTGTCCAAAGCAACATCCTGACTTCGATTCAAATCTTAAAATTTATCCTTTCAGCCTTCTGCTGCCTTAGCCTAATTGTCAAGGACTACAATGCACTAAAATAATTAGCAAAACACAGGCCCCTTTAATATTATCTCGGAAGTTTAAATGATCATCTGTTAAGGCCTGCATTTACACCTTTGTATTATTTAACTGCACTTGCTCATCAAATGAAAGACATGTCACTCTTGTCTGCAACTCCTTAATTACCTTGCTCAGATTCCTACATTTATCCCTCTCTTCCACTATCAGGTCCTTTCTTAGTGTAATAATTTCATCTTTGAAATTCAATTTACATCTGTCCCGTCCTTTCTACAGCACTTCCTCTATCTGTTCTAATTGATTTCTAAAGACTCTCCTACCCAGGAAGCAAGCCTAGAGAAAATCAAAAAGAACTTGGGAAGCACCAGTGCTTGGTAGCGTTACATTTTGCTCCAGTTCGCAGCATTATTTGTTTCATGGCATGGTTAGAAAATAAAAGTGGACCTACCAAAAAAATCATACACCTTATGGGTCTACTCTGCAAAGACAAATTTTATCAATCATCAATTGTCCATGATATTTGAGCAAGTAATACGTTAAGCCTTGGATTTCTTCTGTGTAATCCACTACCACCTACATATCAATAAGGCTCTCATGTTTTATATAATGTGCAAAAAAATTATTTGCTGCTGTTTGCTTTCCCCTTCTTAGGTCAGAATTAACATCCTTCTTCCCCTAAGAAAATTCCACTCTCCACGTAATATAAGTAACTCCTCATGGAATGCCACAGTCTGGGCGGGTCTATATTACATGATCAAAGTTTCAAAACTTCGAATCTGATACTGTCGACACTATATAATGGAGGTTTTGAAACATCGATAATGTAATGAAACTCAGCAATCTACAAAAACAAACCATTTAAACGCTCTAAGCAGGGGGGCAAGCCCAACTGCACCCCACACCCCCCACTACTTAAAGATACCAACTCAGAGATCGCAATAGAGTGCAGAAAAGGGAAATCTTCCCTTTCCACACTGTACGGAGATCTCCGTTAAAAGATTTGAAGTTTCAAAACTTCGATTATATGGTGTCGACCATATCAGATTCAAAGTTTTGAAACTTTGATCTTCTGATATAGACCCGTCTGGGCCATTACTTTTCTGAGAAATATTATAACAGAGCTGGGATGAACATATACAGACACAACTGTGATATGTTATTTCTGCCAACCTCCCTTAATTCACACAAGACATCCATGAGAGTCAACCAACACATCTTTAACAATTTCATACAGCAGGCCTCTGGCTAATACTATCACTACTCCTTCTTCAAGCTCAGTTAAAACTTTACCATGACCCAACTAAATAACCACTTCTGCACAACTCATCATGTTCTTGCTGGGTCAGGTGTGTTTGCTCAAGGCCACTAAAAGATCACCACTGTGTTGCAAGGAGCTGCTCCAGTGGCACAGAGGGATAAAACCCTTACTACAGCCAAAACGAACAGGGTTTAATCAGAGAATAATATTACATTGATAGTATATGTATAACTGTGTTTTTCAGCACACAGTTTATTAATTTATTAGTCCAAAAAAATTCATTTGATGTATGTGGTATTTGTTTAATTGATATTTTATGTGTTTGGGCTTTAAGAAAATGCATTTGAAGGTTAATTGATTGTGATAAATTAAATGATGTCACTATATATGGGGGATGTAATATATTTGAAATTGTTCCACTGAAGGCGAACTGCCGTGGTACCAGAACGTATGGATTATTAAATGGATTTTTATACATCCTGAAAGTTGACTTTTCCTTCCTTTTGCTCCTTTTTCTTGGATGTTTTTGGATTTGAAGTGACTCGTCTTGTTTTGGTGTGTATTTTACAATTCGTGAGTTGCATTATGGAAGGAAATATTGTTGGTGAGAACTTACTGTTTGCTGAATTACTCAAGGAAAGGGAACGTAAACTTGCAATGTCAGATTTATGGGCTACGGACAATAACAATTTGTTCACTGAGGACTTTGTTTGCTTAGAGCATGTCATGTCAAAAGAAGTAACAGTATTCTACGATACCAAGCTACTTGAGAAGTATGTAAATCTCAGTATTACACCTAGAGGGCTAAGAATAGATAAATTGCCAGCAGGTGGTTTTGGTGAGAATGAGAATGAGAATGACTTGTTACTTGAATGGAGGCAGGCAGCACAAGAGTGTTCGTTGAATTGATTGAAAATACTAATCAAGAAAAACAACAGAACAATTGAGAGCTTGCATAAGAAAATCATTGAACTGCAGCAAGAGTTGATCGGTAAAACTTCCAACAATGTTTTTCAAAGCAACTTTAAGAATATAAATGATAAAATTGCTAAACTTGAAGGAGAGGTTATGGAGCGAAAAAAGTCAAAATTAAAGCGGGACATCAAGGACTATGAAAAAAATGAAATATTCGATTGGGCATCTAAGGGGCACCGTTTCCGTCGGAATTCAAGAAGACGGACCACCGGAAGTGAAAATGGTTCATCATGTTCTTCCAATGAAGTAGGCGGAAGCCGTAAAAGCGTTTTATTTGAGGATATCGTGGTGGAGAGCTCTGGCGAAGGTTCGGATAGCTGTAAAGGAGATCAGAATGTGAAAAAATCGGGTGTGTATGTACAGACACGATCCAAAAGGAATCAAAGGAAAACTGGTCTCTTGTCAACTACTGTTTCTGCTGTTTCGACTTCTATGCCCCAAAAAAACTACAAGTAAGTCCTGTTTGTGTCATTAAAAGAAATCAAACTGTTCGTGTTGTTGATAATATAACTTCTTATGAGACCTTGGTTGAACATAATACGGACAGAAATAATGTTAAAGACACTGACTGGGACTTATTACAATTGGGTCATATTGTGAGACATGAAAGTAGCATGAAGGATAATGTTGGTAACAATCTTTACTGTGGAAGTTTGTCTGTATTGAATCTTTCCAAAATTAGTATTAGCAGGGAGATGAATGAAGTTTTGATAAAAGGTACTACACGTTTGTACCTACTAGAATTCCCTCCCTGGCTGATATTATAAGTGATGTCAAGAGATTTACTCGTAAATTATACCTAAGGGTATATTTTTCCAATCGTAAATCTCTTTCAGACATGACTACATCTGAACATGTTTTGGAAAATGATTTGTTAAATATGAGTATTTATGATTATGATGAAAGTTTTTTGCTTCATGATGATGTCAATGGTGAAAATCATGTGTATGATGCTGTTAGTGCATATGACAACAGCGTGTTCAATATTAGTAGCTCAGCTCTTTCCTTTGGGGGAGGGTATGGGCATTTAGAATTACCTAACCTTCCTAGTAACAGCACTTTTTCTCCTCCAAAATGTTCTATGGTTATTACTTCATTTGAACAAGTTCTGATTTCTTGTCTTGAAAAGTCATATAAAATATTTTGTAAGGAAAATAAAGTGTTTAATCTTAATAAAAATGAATGGAAGGCGTTACAGGATTTTAGAATGAAGTTAGATAAGATAACTGTGAGACAAGCGGACAAGGGTGGAAATTGGGTGGTAATGGATACTGAAAAGTACGAAGAGATTGTTGAGGCTATTCTAGCAGAAGAATCCTATGTTAAATTAGATGGGAATCCTTTACAACCTTATAAAGAAGAATTGAATGATTTATTGGAAAGAGGTGAAAGGTTGGGATTTTTTAGTGGTAGTGATGTTAGAAAGTTAACAAACACAGATTTACGACATCCGCATATTTATATAATACCAAAAATCCATAAAAGCGTAGTGAATCCACCAGGAAGGCCAATTATATCAGGTATAGGATCTTTTGTTGAAAAAGTAAATAAATTTTTGGATTTTCATTTTAAAAAATATTTACCCAAGGTAGTTTCACATGTTAAAAATACTGAAGAAGTATGTAAGGTATTATATGCCTAATGGAATGGAAAGAAGATTACTATTTGGCTACGGTGGACGTTTGTTCATTAGATACCAATAATATTGATAAAAGATGGGGTTTACAGGCTATGCAAAAGATGATGGGTGAAGGGCCAAGAACAGGTTACCTGCTTTCGTTGTTAGAATATAGTTTAACTCACAACTATTTCACATGGAAGAAAGATTTTTTTCTTCAGGTTAAGGGAACAGCTATGGGAGCAGCCTTTGCTCCCTCTTATGCTATAATTTACATGGGTGAGTTTGAGAAGGAATTTATGTTTTAAACTTCTTTTTTTGTTAATAATGTGTTTTTTTATAAATGTTACATTATTGATTTGATTTTTGTTTGTAAGGGTGAAATTTCTTTATTTAAAATGTTCATGGATGAATTGGAGAAAAATCCGCATGGTTTAAAATTTAGTTTTGAAATTTCAAAGAGCAACATGCCATTTTTGGATATTGAATTTTATGTTGGAAGGGATAACCTGATTCAGTATAAGCCCTTCAAAAAGCCAACAGCCGTTAATAACTTTTTGCATGCAAGCAGCATGCATCCGCCTCATCTTATTAAGGCTTTGCCTGAAAGCGAGTTTAAGAGAATTTGTAGGAATACATCTGACCATACTTTGTGGGAAGAAATGCTAGGTGAAGTTTTTGACAGATTGTTGCTAGAGGTTATGCTGAAGATTTACTTCGTAAAATTTATGATGGTCTAATACAAAAAAAAGAAAAATGTAGGGGTTTGTAGGAGAGTACGCTCAGGCAATGCTGATGATGAAGAACAAATGTTCTTCTTTCCAAGTATTCAGAATTTTCAAAAATTATGGATAAAATTTTCAAACAGTTATGGCATGTAATCAGTAATGATGTTTCTATCGGACATTTATTTCCAAAGCGGGTTATCTTCTCATACAGTAGATACAAAAATCTAAAAGAGTTACTGAATAAGAAACTGGTGCATTCTCCTGATGGGAATGTAGGAATGTTTAGATGTGGACATTGTTCCATTTGTGAGAAGGTTAGTAATATGCATGGGAAGAAAATCAATGGCAGAAAATACGTGGCTTTTGAAAGATTTGATTGCACATCTTCAGGGGTAGTGTACATTTTGGGTTGTAATTGTGTGGAACCTATGTGGTACATAGGACAAACAACTAGAAAAGTTAAGGTTCGTATTTTAGAACATTTGGGGGACATTAGGAGAAAAAATATGGACAGTCCTGTGGCTTTTCATTTTGTTACAACACATAAGGGTGAAATTCATGGATTCAACTTTAGTGTGTTGGCTAGACCACACTTATTAGGAGGGAATTTTAAAAATGAATTAAATAGGTTGGAACACAAATTGATTTTCAACTATCATACCTTATATCCTAGAGGGATGAATCTAGATGCTGGAATAGGTTGACAATTTATTACTTGTTTTTCTCTTTTGTTATATTTATTATTACCGCAGGCCATAGTTACATTTATAACGTTGCTAGTATTTATAATTGTGCTTTATATGTATTTAATATTGTATATTTAATGTATAAATGATAGATTGATATAATAGTAGTATAGAGCATAATATTACATTGATAGTATATGTATAATTAATGTGTTTTTCAGCACACAGTTTATTAATTTATTAGTCCAAAAAAAATTCATTTGATGTATGTGGTATTTGTTTCATTGATATTTTATGTGTTTGGGCTTTAAGAAAATGCATTTGAAGGTTAATTGATTGTGATAAATTAAATGATGTCACTATATATGGGGGAATGTAATGTATTTGAAATTGTTCCACTGAAGGCGAACTGCTGAGGTACCAGAACGTATGGATTATTAAATGGATTTTTATACATCCTGAAAGTTTACTTTTTCCTTCATTTTGCTCCTTTTTCTTGGATGTTTTTGGATTTGAAGTGACTCGTCTTGTTTTGGTGTGTATTTTACAAGGAACATATACAGACACAACTGTGATATGTTATTTCTGCCAAACTCCCTTAATTCACACAAGACATCCATGAGAGTCAACCAACACATCTTTAACAATTTCATACAGCAGGCCTCTGGCTAATACTATCACTACTCCTTCTTCAAGCTCAGTTAAAACTTTACCATGACCCAACTAAATAACCACTTCTGCACAACTCATCATGTTCTTGCTGGGTCAGGTGTGTTTGCTCAAGACCACTAAAAGATCACCTCTGTGTTGCAAGGAGCTGCTTCAGTGGCACAGAGGGATGAAACCCTTACTACAGCCAAAATGAACAGGGTTTGATCAGAGGTTTGAGTGACTGACAGAGCAGCAGGGAAGAATGGGTAATCCCTTCTCAGGTGGGAGAAGTGTTCTTGACGGCATTCCCACAAAATGATCCCTGGTGGATACCATGGAAGTGTGAAAGGGGTGTAATGTAAGGCAGGATTACGTTGGGGACTTTGAGTGGCTGCAGAGGTGGGGGCAATACATCAGCAAGTACCCATTGCACACACACACCCTCACAATGAGATCAAAGGAGACAGGGGTGGCAGGTGGACATAGGGCACTGGGTTAGGATGCTCCTGGATGATGAAGCAGTGAGGCAAAAAAAAAACAAATCTCTGATGTTAGCATAACTCTACTTCTTGTCACTTGGATTGGTCAGCCTGTTAATATGCTTACTCATATTCATCAAGACCACCATCTTAATTTACTAACTAGTTCTACCAAGTAGCCCTCTCTTCATACAGTGCCCAAAATTTTTCATCATTCTGCCTCAGGCAAGTGAGAACATATAATGTCCTATTCCTCTCCATATAAAAATAGTGGGTTGCACTATCACATACATAACAGTGGACACTCTATGTACTACTTAATGCATTTTACCAATAAAAAAAAACTTCAGTCACACTAGAGCTACATTGCTATAACAGCCATATTCCCAATTTCCATGTCACAAGTCATTCCTCCATAACTTGCACCCACACGCCAAAATAATGAAAAATTATGTTCATCATGAACCACAAACCTCATAATTTAACCTCTTAATTCCAACAATAAAACATAATACAACAATAACTACGTAAAAAAGTCTACTTCTAAGGTGGGAGCATCTACTGCTGCTATCTGAACACCATCTGCTTGTCTGTCACTATCTTCTGATGTATTAACAGTACCAAATATACCTGCACCCATTACAGGTATACCTACTTTTCCTCAGAGTGAATATGCTCTAAATATGGATTTATAGACCAACAAAAACCTCTCAACTCATTCAATAATCTTGTAAAGTCATTGACTTGTTTAAATGTCTGTCTTCTTTCGTCATAAAGTTGAGCTCAGCTATTTATAACTTAAACAAATTTGGCCCCGATATTTTGCAAAATACAATCTCTTTGATCAAGTCTAGTGACACTACTACTGCTGCTTTGTGTACAAAAAAGGAGGGAAGAAAGAAAAAATGAAAAGAGGGAATGGGTAAACGACAAAAAGGGGAGAATGAAAATTGCTAAAGGATGAGAAGGTATCTATACATATCTCAGGCTATGTTGCACATACACCTCACCTTATGTATAACCAGATTAACTTTAAAAGATCCGCAGTAGTGTTTTTCTTGCAGTCTTAAACTGAAAATCTGCAACTTTAATGCTTTTTATCTGTGAAGTAAGTCATACAAACATATTCCCAAAAATCTGGCAACAGTCGATGTCATCTTTTCATATTACAATACATTATCTCTTGCTCATTGTGCACAGTAGTAAAAAGTGAGGAACAAGAAAATGTATTTAACACCACATTTCTTGTTTTGTGTTATCAAAAACAGTGTGTTTTATATTACATATACATGCACACGCACACACGTTTAAGTGCGTGTGTGAATGCATACTCCATATAAAAACTGTTAGTCTCTCAGCTATTTATTGGAAAACTTTCTTTGTCCATCTCCAACATTAAGCCCTCAGCATATAAACCTATAATCCCCTCTGGTTCTGTGAAACAGTACTTTAAACCCATTCTTTATACATGCTAACTTTAATACTAGCATAACTTCAACAACTCCATGGAATTAACTCCTTTTTGAAAAAAAAAAATTTACTTATTCAGTGAAAGTTCAAAAGCTCTGTTCAGTTCAAAAGTTCAGTGAAGAAATTGCAGAGGGCCACATTCATAAACCAGTTCAGAAAAGACCTTGCTATTGTTAAGTGTTGCAAAGACCGTGTGTCCTTCAGCTCCAAATAACATATTAACTTTTTTCAAAGTACAGTACCTCTGTTCAATTACTCACGTTTTCCATTACAGACATTCTGCATTTGCGGGGGGGGGGGGGGGGGGGTTAAAATGCCTGCCTCTTTACCATTCAGCAAAATTTGCAGTTTAGCCTGTCCACCAGCAACAATTTGATTCTGTACTCTCCCTCCAGCTCTGAAATTCTTGCCAGAGAATTGAAGCAAAAATTGGATAAAGGGGGAAGTAGCCTCAGGCATCACTGCAAGGTAATAGGTGTGACCTTTTATTTTATGGAGTAGTGCTGTTCACTTATGTAGCTGCAATATCATTCACAACTGCATAAATGAATGACATTCAATGTTTACTTCTGTAGCAAGGAGAGTTTGCTACAGTTCAGCAAACCTATGTGCTACAGTTTAGCAAAAATGTTTTAAGGAACTTATACATAACAACTAAGCAGAAAATGTAACTACATAACAACACTCTTTTTTTGGTCCTCAACCTTTTTTTCTCTTATCTTGGTTGAATGGGATGCCAAGTAAACTTGCGATAACTCTGGTTCTCAAATACTATGCACAGCCTGCAAAGCCTTATCATCTCCCCAAAGGATGTAGCCCCCATAGGGAAGAAAACCATAAGAACTGCAGGGTAAAACATTTCAAATGAATGCCCTTTAATCCTGCATACTCTCATGATGTGTAAGAACATTCGCCATTTCCTAGAAAGAAAATTCTTGTACAGTGTAGACTCCAAATTCCCCATATAGAAACTTCAGCACAAGTTTCCAAAGCACCAATAAAATTCTTTACCCTAATAGCATAGGTTTCAAATCAGATTGTTAGTGGATGAAGCAAGGAATGTCCACTCTGATTAAGATGTTGAGGTGCATGCTACCATTGTTTTTAATTTATTTAATAATTTTCAGTTTAAGGAATCTCCAACCAGCTCACAAACATTTTGCCTTTGTAGAGAAGTTAATCATCAACCAGCACCTGAGGGACTTCATCTGGATGCAAGTGTTTACAGTGGGCTTGGTTCTCATGATCTATTAACAATGCCTTCAGGCAATTCATTCTTACCTCAGACACTAGAATTCATGCCTTCATTTCATTATTCTCATCAATTAAGGCATGGCCACGGTGGTGCAGTGGTTAGCATTCTCACCTCACAGCAAGAGGTTCTCCTGTTCGATTCTCAGCTGGAGCGCCTTCTGTGTGGAGTCTGCATGTCCTCCCCACGGTTGAATGACGTTAAAGACATGCAGGTAGGTGTGAGCGTGAATGGGTGTGCCTTCATTGAAGGTTGGGTGTCCGTCTGGCAACTCGGCACTGTAAAAATCCACTGCCAATCATTTGCAGACCGGAGTTCCGCTGTGGTGACCCCTAACTGGGAAAAGCGGAAAGATATTACTTTTACTAGCATTAGAAGGCTAACAGAGTGTATTGCTACCCCTGTCAACACTTAGCGTTACAGTCAATATATTTCTTAAATGCTTATTTCACAGCCTGAAGCTCCTCGAAGACCACAGACTCATCAAGACATTCTAGGAGCTAGCTTGCTTCATGTACTGGGACATGCTTCTTCATATCACCAGCTGCTCTTCTCTGCTCTGTTCATCTTCTCCAAACTTTTTGCAATGTGACCTTTCTGTCTTTCTCTGATCACCCAGCAGTAACTATGCTTTGGCTCACAAGCAAAATACTTCACAAATTATCCAGATTACAGAGGAAGTGAGCCACAGTTAAATACTATACTACACAGGACAGCATAGACTTTATAGCTATCAGAACAGTTTCATACTAGAAGCACCAGTTAATTCATAAACTCCTACTAGCAAGTCAGTTAATTAGGTGTCAGAATCCTGACTGACAGCAGACTGGACAGCAACTGCCTAGAACTGAATGTAAATAGAAAAAAAAAAATAAATAAATGTGAGAAAATCTTTTCAAGTGAACAAGAAAAGGGGATTTCTAAATCTCCTATCCAGATTAAGTAATTTTCTCGTATTTAGTGTGTTTAATCACCACAAGAATACAGTACAGAGTCGACTGTCTAAAAGTCGATTTTTTGAAATGTCAGTTGTCCAAAAGCAGCCTTCCAAAGTTTTCGGGTAGGAAAAATCATAAAGTCTGAATATGTAAACCTTATACATATTCGCTTGTGCATGTATTTTGAGCTTGTAGCCTGCTTGTGTGTGAAAAATATTCTTTATTGTCCACTGGAATCAATGAATGGTTGAAAAACTGTATTCCCTGTGTGCAGAAAAACAAGATTTTATAACTTTTTATTCAGTTCAATTATATGTTTGATTACCTGAACAGTCTGATTATCCGAACTACCATAGGTCCCAATTAGTTTGGATAATCGACTCTACTGTACTACAAATTCAGTACCACTATTAAGTTACAACAGAAGAAAACTGTGTGTGTGTGTGTGTGTGTGTGTGCATCTGACTTAAATGATTAAATTGAACAAAGCAACCAAGTACATAGTGATAAAGAGATTAATAACAGACACCGCCTGTGTTAATGACTAAGTCAAGTCAAGCAATTGTTTGAATATATTAAACCACTAAACACTAAAGCAGGCAAAAAACGAACACACACAACAACGAACACTGCCCAAATGAACTAAAAATGGTTTATTGAAAATACCTCTAGTGCTTCAGCAAAAAAAGCCTTCAAAGGAGTTAGTCACACTATCACACAAACCTTTTATATACCATTCTTAAATACATAATTACATTCCATTAAACAATGAATTAATAAAATTATATTAAAACCTTCCAATTACAATCTATATTCATACCAGTAAGCATCAGGGTACTATACTTGAGTTTCTTTATATAAGAATATTTTCTTCACATTTATATAGATGCACACACACACACACACACACACACACACACACACACACACACACACACACACACACACACACACACACACACACAAACACACTTGAGCAATTTTTTCCAATATTGTACCCTGCAACTCCTCCGGATTCCCATTATGATACTTCATAAAATGTTTTGCAAGAGGGCTTTCAAGTTTACCATTTTTTATACCTTTAACATATTCTTGTAACCTTAATTTGAAAGCCCTCTTGCTCTCTCCAATATAAAACATATTACAAGGACATTTCAGAGCATACACAGTACATTTTGTATCACAACAAAATCTGCCATTTACATTAAAATGTTCTCCATTAATTCTATCAAAAGTTCTAACTATGAACTTACACACAATACATTTACCAAAAGGAAATGTGTTCATCTGTGCAAAGGCTAGATTTATTTTATTAACCGGGGCTGAAAACTTGCTATGAACTATTCTACCTTTTATACTCCTTCCTCTATGGAATGAGAACAAAGGGAACCTATATAAATTAACAAGTTCCTTAAACTTAAAAAGAAAGCCCCAATAGTACCTTATGGCTTTCACAACCTGCTCACTTAACAGGTCATAAGCAGTAACCACATAAATGTTTTGTTCTTTCTCAGATCTTGTTATATTCCTTCCTTGATCCCTATGTTCATTCTTATGTCTACCGGATCTAACATCAATTTCTTTTACCCTTTGTAGAGGGGCCATTACTGATTCTTTACTATATTCTCCCTCAATAAACATCATTGCAGTTTTATCTAATTCTCTTTCTAATTCCTCATTATCACTAACACACACCTACATTTGCGGAGGCTCTCAATAAAAATCTGCTTAAGCAACAGAGACCTCCAAGCAGAAACGCAAGCAACCTCCACCCTTCAACACAACCCAAATGACACATAGCCCACAAACTCAGTGTGCCACTCAACCACAGCCCATAAGGCATAACAACATACCCAAAACTCTAGTCATAGGTGACTCTATAGTTAGGCACACTGATATTCCACTCACCAAGCTAAACAAGGAGAAAGTTACTGTCAGCTGCCTGTTGGGTGCCAGGATCTGCCATATAATTCACACACTCAGGTCAGTCCACAACAAGTACAAATATGACTCTGTCATTGTCCATGTTGGTGTGAATGACATGAGATGTACCTCCCTAGACTACATGAAAAGAGACATGGAGGAGCTCTCCGATCTTGTAGCCCAGGCAGGTACGACCCTAGCCCTGAATAGCATCCTGCCATCACCCAGAATGATACCACAGTACAAGGACAAAATTATTGAATTCAACAATTGGTTAAGCTTCTGGTGTCATTCTAAGGGGATCCAGAATCTGTCTGCCTGGGATGACATGACTGACAGACCACAATGCTTTGCCACAGATGGCCTGCACCTGTCGCCCTTGGAATTCCAGATACTGGCTAAAGCTCTTGCCACCCCTATAGTGCATTTTTAGGCAAGGTTCAAATGACAAATTCACCACCAAAACAGGTACAAACAAGCAAAATCTGAGGGTAATGCTACTCAATGCTAGAAGTCTAAACCTCAAAATACATTCACTCGAGGCACTCCTTAAAATGGAAACATCGAAATCTGTGCAGTGACAGAGACCTGGTTCAAGGCTCCAGAGAGCACCCCTGCATTACCAGGCTATAATTCATACCACACCTTTTGGCCACCTAAACTGGACCGAAACACTAAATGCAGAAGTGTGTCCATATTCATTAAGGATATCCCCACCTCCAGGCTAGTTGCTCAGAATAATGCATCCGAGATTATCCAAGTGCAACTAACTCTGGGCAAGACCACAATCCAAATTGTAACTTGCTACAGATCGCCCACCATGCCCCAGGATTCCCACTCCTCATTTCTTGAAAAACTGGAAAATATTAGGGTACAACCCAGCACCCTAATAATGGGCGATTTCAACTACCCCACCATTAACTGGGAAAACTACTCATGCACCAACTCTTTTGCTCAACGTTTTCTGGAATTCATAAATTCAAACACCATGGATCAACTTATTCACACCCCACCAGGGGCAGCAATATCCTAGACCTGGTCATTACCAACATGGGCGACCGTGTTCCACACCAGAGGTCAATTCCTCGTGGGTCAGATCTGACAACAAGCTAATCAGCCTAGAAATCCACATCCTGCCCCCACTCCCCATTAGGGAAACCACTGTAAAAAAATTTCTCCAAAGCCAACTTTACGCTTCTTAAGACAGAAGTGGCGAACTTCACAACACCCATGCAGGCAGACAATAGAGGTATGACTGCTGAATCCTACTCAAATGCACTTTATAAGCACTTACATGAGTGCATGAATCGTGCTATCCCTAACAGAACCAAGATGCTACCCTCCAAAAAAAAGGAAGCCAATCTGGTGTTCTCCTGCCATTAACAAACTCTACAACAGAAGAAAGAAACTGTTGCAAAAAAGGAGTAAAATCCCATGATTGGAGAAGAGTACGGTTGTGTACACTTACCATAAATGTAGATGTTCGAGTGTATTCACTGTTGCAGTCATCACACTTAGGTTATCTGCCTGCAGGTAGCCCTCAGTTGGCCCGAATACCAGAGTTTTGGGATTTCTGCATCAGATGCTGTCGCCTCTTCCATGACGTCAGGTCGTCAGGGGTATAAAATGTGCAGCAGACGCCATTACATCAGTTTTTCTTGCCTCAAATGTCAGGAACCCCCAAAATAGGAAGCAATTACATGGTGTGGAACACCTCCCATAAAAAAGTAAATACCATAGCCATAAGATATGGCCAAAAAGAGGATAGGAAGAAAGCACAGAAGAGTCAGGGGGCCGGAGGGAGGGTAACCAGGACTGCAACAGTGAATACACTCAAACATCTACATTTATGGCAAGTGTACACAACTGTACTATGTTCTTAGTGTTTCACTGTTGCAGTCATCACAATTGGGTTGATTCCCAAAGCTGAGGAAGGGTGGAGGCAGTCAAGTAATAGTAGGGCTGGCTAGCAGGCCTTGTAAGACTGCTGTGGCAAATCCAGATCTGGATTTAGAAAAAACAGGTACGTGGTAATGCTTTGTGAAGGTGTGTACAGAACTCCAGGTTGCAGCTTCCAGGATGTCCCTGGTAGGGACTCTCCTGAGAAATGCTGTAGAGGTTGAGGTAGCCCTAGTGGAATGAGTGCTGATCCCCTGTGAGTTAGGTTTTCCAAGGTGTTTGTAGCAGAAATGGATGCAGTGTGCTATCCATTTGGAAATGGCTTGCTTTGAAATGGCCTTGTCCTCTGCCTCTGCAGTAAAGCTGACTAGCAGCTGGTCAGATTTTCTGAAAGGCTTAGTCCTGTCAAGGTAGAACTTGAGTAGCTTGTGCACATCCAAGGAGTGCAGGATCCTTTCCCCTTTATTCTGAGGATTAGGGAAAAAGGTTGGTAAATGGATGGATTGGTTTAGAGCCACACTGGATACCACCTTGGGCATAAAAGATGGGTTAGTCCTGAGCATGGAAAATAATCAAGGGTTCCACAGCCATTAGTGCTTGTAACTCAGACACTTTTCTTGCTGAAGTGATGGCTAGAAGTACGGCTGTTTTCCAAGAGAGGAATTTTAACTGTGCTGTAGCAGCAGGCTCAAAAGGGGGAAGCATGAGCTTCTCTAGTACAAAGTTAAGGTCCCAGGCAGGGGCAAGAGCTCTCCTTGGGGGTCTTAAACTGTTAGCTCCTCTCAGGAACTGTTTGACCAGAAGGTGAGAAAAGAGAGGTGGCTCAGTATTATAATGAGCTGAGATGGCCAAGGCATGAATCTTAATAGAAGAGATGGATAGGTCTTTGTGGAGCAGCTCTGCTAGGTAATCTAGGATTTGAGGTAAGGTGGGCATGGCTGTGCCCTTTCCTTGAGACTGGCTCCAAGAACAGTATCTTTTCCATTTTTCTGAATAGGATTTCCTAGCACTAGGCCTTCTGGCCTCAAGGATTTCATCCAGCACCTGTTTGCTGAGGGTTGCTGGTGATGTATTCATGGAATAAACCAAGCTGCGAGGTTCAGGGTTTGCAGCTGAGGATGCAAAATCTGTCTCTCCTGCTGGGACAGCAGGGAGGGGGTCTGATGTAGGTGTCAGGGTGGCACTGCTGCCAGACTGCGTAGGAGTGGGTACCAGTGCTGGTGGGGCCAGTCCGGTGCAATAAGGATTGTTCTTGGTTTGTCCTGATCTTGAGTAGTAGTTTTGAGAGGAGGGGCAGAGGGGGAAAGGCATAAATTGAGAGGATTTCCCATGTAAAGGATAGGGCATCCACTTTCCATGCTTGGCTGTGGGGATTTCTGGTGCAAAATTTGCTCAACTGATGGTTTTGGGGGGGAGGCAAAGAGGTCTACCTCTGGTGTCCCCCACCTGTGGGTTAGAAGTTTGAATGAGTTGGGATCCAGTAGACTTCTGCTTAAGTCGTCTGTTAGTGGATTTTGTTTGCTGGCAGGAATTGAGCTTGCAGGTGCACTTAGTTGCTCAAGGCTGTGTTCGACAGGGCTATAGCTGACCTGCAGAGTGGGTAGGAATGAGTTCACTCCTGCTTGTTTATGTACCACATAACTTTGGTGTTGTCTGTCTTTATCAAGAGTTGTCCTGGAAGGATAAGGTATTTCAAGGCTGTTAGAGCATTCTGGTCACTCCAAGGAAAGTACAAATATGACTCAGTCATTGTCCATGCTGGTGTGAATGACCTGAGACATACCTCCCTGGACTACATGAAAAGAGACATACAGGAGCTCTCTGAGCATGTGGCCCAGGCCAGTATGACCCTGACCTTGAGTAGCATCTTACCCTCACCAAGAATGATGCCACAATATGAAGACAAGATGACGAATTTCAACAACTGGCTTAATTATTGGTGTCATTCAAAGGGGATCCAATGCCTGTCAGCCTGGGATGACATGCTCGACAAGCCACGATGCTTCGCTAGGGTCGGCTAGCACCTGTCACCCCTGGGCTTTCGGATATTGGCAAAGGCTCTTGCTATCCCCATCGTGCCTTTTTTAGGCAAGGCTCAAAAGACAAACCCACCTCCATAGGTATCACAAGGGATAAGAAACTAAGAGTAATGCTACTCAACGCCAGAAGTCTAAACCTCAAGATGCACGGACTCGAAACTCTCCTTAGCATGGAGAACATCGATATCTGTGCAGTAACAGAAACCTGGTTCAAGGCTCCCGAGAGCACCCCAGCACTACCAGGTTATACCTCATACCATGCTTTTCGGCCCCAAAACTTGGACCGACCCACAAAAGGAGGGGGAGTATCAATATTCGTCAAAGATACCCACACCTCCAGGTTGGTGGCACAGCACGAAGCATCAGAGACTATCCATGTGCAACTAACAGTGGGTAAAACTGCCTTCCAGTTTATAGCCTGCTACAGACCACCCTCCCTAACCCAGGAACCCCACACGGCTTTCCTGAGAAAACTGGAAAATATGAAGGTCTCTCCAAACACCATTATATTGGGCGACTTCAACTACCCAAACATAGACTGGGAGCACTACTCTAGCTCCAACACCCTAGCCCAAAGGTTCCTAGAATTTATAAACTCAAATGCTATGGAACAACTTGTTACCACTCCCACAAGAGGGGAAAACATACTGGACCTGATCATCACCAACATGGGGACTCTATGCTCCAGACCAGAAGTGTATCCCCTCACTGGTAAGATCAGACCATAAACTAATCTCACTGGATATTCACATCCCGACCCCACCCCCTGCCCAGAAAACCACAGTAAAAAACTTCTATAAAGCAAATTTCACACTCCTCAAAACCAAGGTAGAATCCTTCAAAGCCCCCGGGCCTGTGGAAAATACAGCCCAGACCGCAGAATCCTTTATAAACACATTCTATGAACACCTTCAGGAATGCATGGATCATGCGATCCCAAATAAAACCAAGACCCAATCCTCCAAAGGCAGACGTCCTGTCTGGTGGACCCCAGCCATAAACAAACTATACAATAGAAGGAGAATGCTACTAAATGATAGAGCAAAATTCCAAAAAGGAAAGGCATCTCTGATCAGTATTAGCAAAAAACTATGGGCACTCATAAAATCGTCTAAGGCCAGCTTCGAGAGAAAAATTGCACAGGACACTATGGATAATCACAAGGCTTTCTTTAGTTATGTTAGGAACCTGGGTGGTAATTCCCAGAAATGCTCAGAATTAGTCCAAAATGACAAAAAATACACCAAACCCACAGACATTGCCAACATCCTAGCTGACAGGTTCAGCGCAAACTTCTCCCCTCCCACCAAAGGGCAAATATCTATTCCAGCAGAGTGCTGCCCCCCTGACATCTCAGATGCTCAGGTAAGAGCCACCCTCTCCAAAGCAAAAAACACAGCATCAATGGGACCAGACAGTGTCCCGGGCTGCGTCCTACATGAACTCCAAGAAGAGCTAAACCCAAACATAAAACTACTGTTCAATCTCAGCCTTACTACAGGATATGTACCCAAAGAGTGGCATACAGCAACTGTGGTCCCTCTCCACAAAGGTGGTGCCTCAACGGATCCTGGAAACTATCGCCCCATAAGCCTGACTAGCTTGGTCTGCAAAGCTATGGAAAGGATCATCATGGACCTCATAAATAAAGATATTGGGGACCTACAGACACTGGATCCTACCCAGTTCGGCTTTGTTAGGGGCAGATCCTGCCTCTTAAACCTGGTTGATTTCTTTGAAACAGTCACCAAGGCCATTGACAAGGGGGAGGTGGTCCACACAGCCTACCTGGACCTCGCAAAAGCTTTCGATACAATACCCCACTCGGGCATTATAGATAAGCTCACCAGCTTAAATATAAACCCCTATGTCACTAGATGGGTTGCAAACTGGCTCAAGGACAGAACCCACATGGTTAGAATTGCTGGAGCCATGTCAGACTCCAAACCAGTTACAAGTGGCGTCCCACAAGGCTCAGTCCTGGGACCTCTCTTGTTCGGTATATATTTCTCTGAGGTACAGGCCAACACGGAAGGACTGTGGCTGACGAAGTTCGCAGACGACTGCAAACTGGGCACCATAATCAACTCTCCAGCCGACACAAGCATCCTCCACAACGGCCTCATAGAAACAGACAACTGGTGCCAGAGCCATGGCCTCAAGCTAAACGCCAAAAAGTGTATAGTCATCCCCTTTGGCAAAAATAAAGTGCCCACAAATTACCACATAGGTGGTAATCCATTAAGTACCGAGGAAGTAATTAGGGACCCAAGTTGATAGCAATCTCTCATTTGACAACCACGTGGCCAAAATGGTTAGAAAAACATTTTATATAGCCCACCTAATCATGAAGGGATTCACATCTAGATCAGGGGAGGTCATCGTGCCTCTTTACTCATCCCTCATCAGGCCCATAATTGAGTACAAAACCCCTTTTGGGATGTACCTTACCAGACACCTGCAGCAACTGGAAAGACCCCAAAAGTACCTCACCAAGAGGATCAAAGGGCTCAAACAGATGCCATATGCTGCCCGGTTAAAGAAACTCCAGCTCTACTCAGTGGCATACCGCCTGTTCAGAGGCGATCTGTGCCTGACGTATAAAGCCATGTCCAACCCGGAATTAATGGACATGCTGCACCTCAGAAAATCCAAATCCCATCGAGCTACACGCTCGAGACTTGAACCTCAGCACTGAAATAAATAGGACATGCTAGAGGGACAGATTCATAACCCAGAGGCTCCCTTCACTCTGGAATAAAATCCCAGTCCAGGTTAGGCAGAGTCCTTCATTGACTCTCTTCAAGAGGAATCTTGATGAGTGGATGGGAGATCATAGGTTTACCCCGGGTATCACTTCTGTGTCACTGTTAGACAGAGGCACAGTATACTAACCTCAAAAAAGGGCATAGCAAAATTAATTTAAATGGGTGGCGAAAGCCAAACACATTCTGGCTAGGCTTATAAATGCCCTAGGGCAGATAGCCTAGTATGAACCTATGAACCTATATACAGCTAACATTTTGTTTTGATTGATATGTAGGCGAATTTGTCCTGGGCTCCATTTGCCTTGAATGCATTTGCCAGCCATGTGAGCTCCTCATGCATAGTCTGATGCATCTGTTGTCAGGGTTTGGGCGGCGAGGGGTTGAGTGAAAGGGAGTCCCTTGTTGTGGTTGCAAGCCTCTGCCCACCAAAGGAACTCTGCCCTTAGACAAGGAATGACAGGAATAATCATTTTCAGGTCCTGAGAATGTTGGCACCAGAGACGTTTTAAGAACCACTGAAGTTTCCTCATATACAGTCTTGCGTATAGAATTAGTAGAATGCATGAGGCCATGAACCCTAGGGCTTGCAGTATTTTTCTTGCAGATAGCTGGGTTCTGGTGGCCATTAGTTTGAAGTAGTTTGTCAAATAAACCTGCTTTTCTGGAGTAAGGAATGCCATCTGGGAAGTTGTGTTCAAGCTTGCTCCCAGGAATACAATCTTTTGGCTGGCCACCAGATGTGATTTATTTTCGTTGATGGTGTACCCCAGAGAAGTTAGAAATCTCTTTATAAATGCCAGGTGCTGAAGTAGCAATTCCTGACTGTCTGTCTGAATCAGGCAATCATCCAAGTATGGATAAATTTGAATATTTCTTTGCCTGCAGTATGCAATGGCTGGAGCCAGGCACTTGGTGAATACCCTGGACGCAGTAGATAAGCCAAAGGGAACTACAGAGAACTGATAGTGCATACAGCCTGCCCTGAAACGTAGATATTTCTTGCAAGATTCCCTTATGGGGATGTACAGATAAGCTTCTTTTAGGTCTAGGGTGACTAGCCAGGAGTCCTTGGCTAGCATAGGAAGCAGCTGTTGTAGTATAAGCATTTTGAATTCTTAGATCACCAGGAAGGTGTTGAGAATGGACAGGTCCAGGAAAGGGCACTAAGAGCCCTCTTTTCTTGGATCTAGGAAGAGTCTGGAGTAGAAACCCTGCCCTCTTTGCTCTATTGGAACAGGTTGAATAACCCTGATACTAAGAAGAGAAAGTACTTGCTTTTGAGCCTCTGCCCACTGGTTTGGAGGAAGGTCTGGCAAGCCACTTGGGGTTGGCAGTGAGTGGAAGTAGAATTTGTATCCCTGGGATACAATGTTTAGGACCCATCAGTCCTGGGTAATGGACATCCAGTTTTTTGCATGCAGGGCGAGTTTTCCTCCTAGGGGTGCAAGTACTCGGGCATGGTTGAGAAGGATGATAGACAAGTCATTGTGAATTTTTTCCATAAGGGGGTGGCATACCACTCCCTGTTTTTGAGGGGGGAGCACTCCATTGTTTAGAAATCTGCGTACCCTGAGACTGTAGCCTTGGTGGTCTGTTGCCCCTGGGTTTGGGCTGAGAAGATCTGGTATGGACTGGAAAGGACCAGTTTTTAGAAGGCTAATGCCTACAGAATCTAGGTGGCTGTACCTGTAAGAAATCTTTACAGTTTGCATAGATTTAGCTTTTTCCTCCATCTTTTTAAGAAGCTTTTCTGCTTTTGTGCCAAACAAACATTCCTGGTTTAATGGAGTATCTAGTAATTTTACTTTGACATGGTCTGGCAAGATTTGTTCCTTCAGACAAGTATGCCTTGTCAGTACAGACCCAGTGACAGCAGCCCTGCAAGATGCTTCTAAGGCATCAAAGCCACACTGCAAAGTAGGTTTACTGACTTGGTTTGCAGAATGCATTAACTCTTGTTAAATCTTTATTTTCTGCAAAATCTGGAAGCAACAAATTGTTTTGTTTAGTTAGTTCCATAATATGCTGCTAGCACTTCAACATGTGAAACTGGTAATTTAAAGCCCTGATGGCAAGAGATGCAGAGTTATATACCTTCTTGCCCCATCTGTCTAAAGCCCTCAAATCCCTGTCCGAAGGGGTAGGATTTTTGGCTGTAGTAGCCTTAATAACTTTAGGTCCCTGGGAAATGGTTTCTGGATCCGCATTGGGATTCTTAAAGAGAAATTTGTGAGAGTCAGGTACCCTGTAGTACCTGTCTGGCTTTCTAGGAGCTGGTGGTAAAGTATCAGGAGTAAGACTGGATTCCATGAAAACATCATCTACAATATCCAGGACAGGGGGTATAACTAGAGGCCTGTGTGAGGAAAGTCTAAAAATTCTCTGAGTTTCTTTTTGGACTGTGGGTAGTCTTGGCATTCCCAGCGGAAATGCTCTCTTAAGGTATGCAAGGTTTCACCAAAAGAAAAGTCCTCTGGAGGGTAGGCAGAGCGAATGGAATCCTCTGCATCTGAATACTCATAGGTAGATAAGGGTATGTCCTGGTAATCAGAGGGATCACAGTCATCGGACTCATGGTCTGTTGAATCAGAAGGGAAATCAATTCTTTGACTTTTAGAGGGGGAAGGCTGGCTTCCCCTAATTAGAGCCTTGAGGTCTTCAGCCATTCGAAGCATTTGTTTCTGTTGCATGGGAGCTTGAGCATGCACTTTGGTCATCGGGTTTTCTAGGCGTAGTGCGAACTCTGGGCCGGAGAAACTCTGTCATTTTAGTCTGAAATTAAGTAGTCGGTTTAATATGAACATCGGAAGGCTGGAATACACTCTCAGAAGCCAGTGCCTGCACAGTGGCTCCGGACCCATCCAAGGTAGAGACATCCTCAGGTTCCATAATCAAAGAAGCATCTCGCGGCATACCAGACTCCGAATGGGTCTCAGCAGAGGCCTGCGAATCTGTAGAAGTTGGTAACCGGGGCTGCGAAGGCGCCTCACTGAGTACTGGTGGACTGGCGACTAGCTTAACGGAAGTGTCGTCGGTAGTTTTGGACCTATGCGGTCTGTCTCTATCTTTATCCTTAATGTTTTTTCAGAAGATCGGTAGTCGGATAGCTTACCAAAGCCATTTTGGAATACGGAGAACAAGAGCAAAAGAATTTAGCAACACAGATAGCCCAACGATGAATAGTTCAGGCGTTAAACAAGGCACAAAACCGACAGCGAGGAACATCGTGGTCTGGGCCTAAACAGGTGACGCAGTAAGAATGACAATCTCTGTGAGGTATTTGCTTTCCACAGGCAAGACAATTGTTAACTTTTTCTGACATCGGTTAGAGCAAGAAAAAAGAATCCCCAACAGGGTACTTAGCTTTAGAAGACTTCAGGTTTGAAACTGAAAGAACAAAAATTTCAGGTAGCGGCCAACCGGCACTTGCGAACTGCTTCTACTTCGGGCTCCCGCACAGCAATAAAAGCTGATGTAATGGCGTCGGCTGCATGTGTTACACCCCTGACGACCTGACGTCATGGAAGAGGCGACAACATCCGACGCAGAAATCCCAAGACTCTGGTATTCGGGCCGACTGAGGGCTACCTGCAGGCAGATAACCCAAGTGTGATGACTGCAACAGTGAAACACGAAGAACATCTCCCTGGTCAGCCTCAGTTAAGAAGCTGAGATTCCTCATAAAATCCTCCAAAGCTAGTTACGAAAACAAAATCGCCACTGACTCTTAAGACAATCACAAAGCATTCTATAGCTATGTCAAGAATCTCAATGGCAACACTCAGATCTGCTCTGAGTTACAGCACAATGGCACTAAATATAGAGAACCAACTGATATTGCCAACATCCTGACAGACAGGTTCAGTGCTATCTTTACCCCCCTCTCACCCCCTAAAGGGCCCATCTCTATAATGGAAGAATGCAAAATTCCTGTAATCATGGCTGCACAGGTAAAAACCACACTCTCCAAAGCTAATGACACAGAATCCATGGGACCTGACAACATCCCAGGCTGCGTTTTACATAAACTACAAAATGACCTGGCACCCCACCTAAGCACCATGTTCAGTCAAAGCCTCACCTCAGGCTTTGTGCCCACTGAATGGCGCACAGCGACGGTTATCCCACTCCACAAAAGGGAGAGCCAACACGGACCCCGGGAACTACCGCCTCATTAGCCTAACGAGCCTGGTCTGCAAGGCCATGGAACATATCATCATGGAACTTATAAACAAAGACATTGGTAATCTCCAATCTCTGGACCCCATCCAGTTCGGGTCTGTAAAAGGCAGATCATGTCTCCTAAACCTGATAGACCTCTTTGAAGCAGTCACCTAAGCCGTAGACGAGGGTGAGGTGGTTCACACAGCCTATCTAGATCTCGCCAAGGCTTTTGACACCATCCCCCCACTCTGGAATTATAGATAAAATCACTAAACTAGGTATAAATCCCTATGCCACAAGATGGGTTGCCAACTGGCTCACTGACAGAACCCACACTGTGAATGTAGCAGACTCCAAATCCGACTTCAGACCAGTGACAAGTGGAGTACCACAGGGTTCAGTCCTAGGTCCTCTCCTACTTGGTATCTACTTTTCTGAAGTACAGGCTAACACAGAAGGTCTTTGGCTAATGAAGCTCACAGATGACTGCAAACTAGGAGCCTTAATTGAAACTCCTAACGATGTGGACATCCTACAAAAGGACCTCACTAAGACAGATGCCTGGTGTCAAAGCCATGGCCTCAAGCTCAATGCCAAAAAGTGCATTGTCATCCCCTTTGGTAAAAACTCTGTACCCAAGAGTTACCACATAGGTAGTAGTCTACTTAACACCGAAAGTGTGATAAGAGACCTTGGGACACAGGTGAACAGTAGTCTCTCTCCTCTGATAATTACATCGCCACAGTAGTCAGGAAATTCTTCTACGTGGCACACATCATCACAAAAGGTTTCTCATCCAGGAAAAGAGAGGTCATTGTTCCCCTCTACTCATCACTCATTAGACCCATTACAGAGTACAGTGCCCCTTTTGGTATGTAACTCACATGACATCTACAACAAATGGAAAGGCTGCAGAAATAACTCACAAAGAGGATTACCGGCCTCAAACAGATGCCCTATGCAGACCGTCTCAAAAAACTCCAGCTTTACTCCATTGCATATCGCCTACTCAAAGGCGATCTCTGCCTAACATAAAAGCTATGTCAAACCCAGAGCTGTTGGACATGCTCCATGTAAAGAAATCCCTCTGAGCTACAAGCTCTAGGGACCTAAACCTTGTCACCACAAGAAACAGAACATGCTGGAGGGATAGATTCCTGTCCCAGAGGCTTCCCATGGAACAAACTATCTATCTATATCAAACAAAGCTCCTCATTAGCACTCTTCAAGAAAAATCTTGATGATTGGATGGGAAATAGATAATTCACCCTGGGGATCACCTCTGTGGCTCTGCTTGACAGAGCCACAGGAAAATAATTTTCCTGGGTGGCGAAAGCCAGGGTACCTTTTTGGCTAGGCTTGTATAGGCCCTAGGGCCGATAGCCTAGTACCTACCTATGAACTACATAACCTTTTAACCCGTACCAGCTCTCCATATGGTAGTGACTTTATCAAGTGAGGTGGATGGCAACTACGGTCATCCAAGAAGCGAGTACCTTCGTGGATCCAAAAATATAACCTGACAACCATGTTGAGGTTCATCAATTTGTAAACTCAATCTATTTTTTTGTAAATCTTGAATAAATTGTTCAACTTTATCATGTCCACCCCTACATATAAAAATAAGATCATCTATATATCCATAACACTTCATGACATGTCTGTTAACAAAATCATGAGTATATAGACATTCTGATTTAAACAACCCTCACAATATTTGCATACAGGGGGCCAAAAGGTGTCCCTATGGCTGTTCCCTGCAACTGACAATATAATTCTCCACAGAACTCAAAATAATTATGCCTCAAACTAAAATCTATTAATTCAATTATATAACAGGCAACTGGACTATTCCCTAAAGTAAATTCTAAAGCTTCAATTCCAAATCCGTATTTTATGCTCCTACAAAGACTTTTAACATCTACTACGAGCCAATACATATCTTCCTTCAATTCTAAGTCCACTATCTTATTCAAAACGTGAAAGGTATCTCAAATATATCATGGCTGTCTTAACTTTAGGAAATAAATAACTAAATAAGAATATTCCAATTTTATTAAAGAAATGCATGCTGACACTATTGGTCTACCCGGGGGTGGGGGTGGGGGGGGGTCATGAATATTTTTATATACTTTAGGGAAGCAGTAGAAGGTGGCCACCTCACATTCCTCTACATTAAATATGCTATATCATCCTCTGAAAAGTAACCTAATCTCCAGCCTTTAGTTAACAATTCCTGATACTTCAATATTGCTCCCTTATATTGTTCCATAGTACTTGTTCCATAAATTGTTGTATTATCTAAATGTTCATAACACATCTTTAAATACTGTTTAAAATGTAACATCACAATTTTATTTCCTTTATCGGCAGGGTTGAATACTATTTTGTCATTATTAGTCAAATCTTGTAGGGCTTTCCATTCCTGTTTAGTCAGATTATATTCCATCTTTACTTTTCATAAAATCATAAAACATTGACTCAACTGCGAAATTCAGCACAGAGGAAAACTGCTGCACCCAGTCATGCAGAAAAGGTGGACTAAACTGTGTTTTATGTAGCATTAGAAACTCCATCCTCATCAATATCAGAAACACACGAATAAGAACTTATTTCAGTTTCATTTGACTCATTTAAACACTGATTATTTAAAACATTTGAACCATCACTGTTAAAAAATTCTGAATATTTAACTTCCTAATTAAACTAAAAATGTATTTTATAATCATATATAATCTAAGCATGACAGTGGGAATAAACTTTAAACCACAACTGAGTATTGCTGTTTCATAATCACTCAAAGAATAATACCCTGATAAAATAATAACATATTCATCATTTACATGGGCTGGCAGAAAATCATTAAGAACGATAGTAATATTAGCTACAGTTCCTATAGTCACAGAATTAATTTCATTTAGTTCTTTTGCACCTTTGTTGTTGCTGGTTATATATGCTGTTGCTGTCCATCTCTGTAATTGCCATAATTCGACTCATATGAATTCCTCCCTTGTTTTCTTCCATTTTATTCCACTCTCTTTCCCCTTCGAAAAGTTTGCTGCATGTAATTCGGTTTCTGGGCTGATAGTAATGCTGGATATGCGGCATCATCACTCTTCCATTCAGATGACCCTTCTGTATATTCTGAAGACACTCATAAATCACCATGATGTCGCAAACTCTCTTCTGGTTCATGAAACCGGACATCTTTACCCAGTTTCCTCTTATTGGTTCATTGCTGTAATCTTTTAGGCCTCTTTGTAATTTAATTTTCTTAACCGTTAACTGTTTCTCCAAGTCCAAAAGCTTTGTATTTATATCAATTAGGCACTGTTCAAGTCATGCAGCACTTATAGTAGCTGACATGGATTCACACACCAATGAAATTTCTCCTTTAAGTTTCTGTTGTTTTATCAGATCCCTTTCAATTAAAATATTCACCCAGTCTATTGAACATTGATGGGCTGCAGCTACTCATCTCATTTGGAATTTATCATATTCATCATTGGGGTCAAATGGAGTAGACAGGTTTTAAAAGCCCTCAGACCCCTGGGAGTAATGTCAAGTTCTAAGTAACATTGTAAACTTAATACATTAAAATGAACTGACATCTCCTTACTCATTAACCGCTCCAGCTTATCACACAGTTGTTGCATCTTCACAGAAAAAAATCTACTCAGACATTGCCCAAAGGAAGTAAACGGATTAGTAGTCTTCCTTTTGTATTCTTCCTGGAGGATTCTTTTCTGGGCTTGATTACATTTGGTAAACTTGAAAGCCCTCTTACAAACCATTTTATGAAGTATCATAATAGGACTCCCGAGGGGTTGTAGGTTACAATTTTGGAAAAAAATTGCAAAAAAGGTTTATACATATATATATATATATATATATATATATATATATATGTATATATATATATATATATATATATATATATATATATAGATATGCGAAGAAAAAGCTCTTATATAAAGAAACTATTTTGTGCTGAGAAGGGATGCTGGGTATGTTGGAAAAAGGATGCTAAGAATGGAGGTGCGGTGGTTGGTGTGACAGTAAGATGCAGAGGACAGGAAGAAATGGAAACAGATGATCCACTGTGGCGACCCCTAATGGGAACAGCCGAAAGAAGAAGAAGAAGATGGTACCCTGACCCCTACTGGTATGAATACAGATTGTAATTGGAAGGTTTTAATATAATTATATTGATTAATTGTTTAATGAAATAATTATGTATTTAAGAATGGTATATAAAAGGTCTGTGTGATAGTGTGACTAACTCCTTTGAAGGCATTTTTTACCAAGGCACTAGAGAT
Source organism: Protopterus annectens (assembly GCF_019279795.1). Lineage (NCBI taxonomy): Eukaryota > Metazoa > Chordata > Ceratodontiformes > Protopteridae > Protopterus > Protopterus annectens. Next base: position 482,741,279 of record NC_056737.1, on the reverse strand, counting down.
ATTTTCAATAAACAATTTTTAGTTCATCTGGGCGCTGTATGTTGTTGTAGTTGTTAGAATATAGTCTGTAGCTTGTGCTGATTTAACAGCATGTAGTCAGGGAGTCTCCCTGACTGTTGCTGAACCAGTTGCATTAACAGCTTGAGTCCTAGAGACTTGGTAAGGGATTCAAGACCAGAACAACCTTTCATGGGAGGGTAGTGGTTCATCTGCTATCAAGGTGATCTTTAGGAAAGCATATACGGCTGCTGGCAAAATAATAATGAACCTAATGGCTTAATAGCAAAAGGCCTACATTTGTGTCTTCTAGGTGTGCAGAACTGTACAGCTAAAAGAATCAAAGGTGTACTGCAGTCATTCCTGAAAGTAACTACGACCAATCCAAACTAGCATAAAACACATTTTCCCCACCAAAGGATAACTCAGAAATATCTGCTCTATTTTGTCACTCTTAGTACTAACAGGATCAAATACACAAATTCAAATAATTAGTGGGAGACTCAAGGCTGGATTGCACTGACCAAAAAACTGTATAACATATAGACTTCTTTTCCTGGTTTTAAGCTGTCAACAAAATTAAATAATCCTTTACTTTCCATCAAATGTTTTTCTACTTCTAGCATATTGTTGTCCATATGTCATATTCTGAAGTAGCTAAAATGGCGGGGTCAAATTCAACCTTGAGCATTAGGGAAATTCTCACAGTTGTAATCTGAATGTGAAAACCCTATGGACACTACCTATACATTTTGTAATCAAACCTCAAATGGGGGGCATATGACCTTTGAAAACAGGTATCAAACGCAAGGGTTTATAGGCCTTCACAGTTACTGTCTGACATTTTGCGTAACACCTGTGTTCTTTTCAGAGCGGTGCTATACATGACTACTGCTCAATGTGCAGAATACTGTACTGGTTTACTGTACATCTTCCTAAATTGTCATTACAACAGAATTAAAATCCTATGTATTTCTTATGAACAGGGATTTTTTAATTGCTGGCATTGTGACTTCTACCCCCCCCCCCCCGATTTTGACTAATATGCAGTAAAGTAGATTATATGAAGAGACCTAGAATAACAAGTGAAGTACATTCTGTAGCAGGGGATCATGTCATGCCTTATTATTCTGTGAAATTTGCTGTAATATTTTAAATGGTTTCAGACATATACTTCTATATGTCTGGGTACTACCAGTAGCCTTATTTATGCCACTCAGTTCACAACGAGCATATACATTTCAGTTTTTCATCTGACAGACTCTGCATGCATCTGAGTCATATCATTAATATGTTCCTAAGAAGACAGAGTCAAAATAACACTTTCTCATACGAAAAAGTGATGTTCCCTGACATTTTACATGTTATAGCAAAGTATGCATTTTTTAGTAAAATACACATATGCAGTGTCATGGGGTCTTGTACTAACAATTTCATTAGAGTGCCTTGAATCAGTAGAGTGAGATTAGCATTTGAAGTTAGGCCAAATTTAGGCCGAAATGGTCTTTTGACAGCATACAAAATTTGCAAAACAGTAATTTTGAAAACAAAAGTGCAGCTTTCAGTTCCATTTCATTGTGAAAAGGATAAATCCTGTCAAAAAATACATAATAATGCTGTGACTTATTAATTCTTCTACAAATGTGATATTTTATTTTTTTACATGGTATGGCATAAAAAGTAACATTAAAATTATGTTTTCATTAAAATTCAAGTAGTAGTAGTTCTTTTGCCTTTGAGGGTAACAGCTATTAATGTAAGTAGCATTCCCTGAAAATATCATGAACAAATTTCCTGTTTTGCACACAGAAAAATTATATACCAACAACAAAGAGCCTAATCTTATAATGCTTAACAGTTAAGGAATTAAATAGGTCTTTTATGTGTAACTATCTAATTAAACAAGATATGTTACCAAGAAGCTAAATGAATGGCTATCCCCACCATTTTTTTTCAGGGAGCACATTTCCTTTGTATCCTGTACTATTTAAAGGCACTACAATTGTAAAAGATAACACTATCTTTGTATCACTTCCAAAGTGGTACACTAGGCAACTGCATTTTTAACTTTGCAGAATAAGACCACAAATATTGTATTGATTATATTATTTATTTTTAATTTAAAAGTATTCTCTAATGTACTGGGACTTTAAAGAAGTCATGCCTAAAATACAGGCAGTGAGTGAAAAAAAGGGGCATTTTTCACTACACAGGCTATCTTAAAGATTTTTTCTTTCAACAGTAGAGCAGTAGGCAGATAGCTTGTCCTTATTATGGTGATAGTCACTTTAATTCTGCAAGTCTGAAATTTCTGGGAGCACTGCAGGTTTTGATGCCTGTAGTTCTTCTTAACAATACAGGAATTCTTCACAGGACTCATTATTCAAGACGAGCTTTATGTTTTGTTCATGAAAATGTTATTTATTCTTCAACATAATTATTATCAATTTATCAAATTTTTGTGAATGAAAAACAGGCTAATTAATTTAATGCTTATTTATTTCAGAACCCTCAATGCTTAGGAAAGTGAATTCCCACATAACCATTTTTTTGAAGCTCAAACAAGTCAAACAAATTTGTGGGGCATGACTTTTGCAATAACAAAATCCATACTAACTGGATCCTACAAACTTTTAGGGTCAACAAAGTCCACAGTACTTTTACTACCGACTTAATTAAATTCCAGTCTCAAAGTCAAAATGCTTAATATATACCTAGAGTCTGCTTTGTGTTCCTTCCCTGTGAAATCTGAGTTTTAACTCCTCTCAGGTTTTAATTCCAGGCTGCAATTTCAGCTTGGCTTTATATTTTGATGATCTTTTTCAATGTAATACTGACTTATATAAAGTTTGCGTAGTACTATTCAGTCCTTGGTGTATGAATAATTACAAAACCTGGAATCAAACTGCTAGCAAACATAACACCCAAAGCAACTCCCCGAATACACAACCACAAAATGTTTGGGAAAAAAATCACTAAAACAGAAACGTCATCCCCACCCCTTACTCATATATACACATTTACACTCTCACAACATTGCGGAAAACAGAAAACAGCCATTAAGAAAGACTGTGTACAACAGCTAACTTGCTGTAAAGCCAAAACAATGCTAAAGCATTCTGTGAGCTGCCACTTTGGAGAAAATGCTTTGGGAACTATGTTTAAAAGGGAGCTACATTCGATAATATGTAGAACTCCTTTGATATACTTATTTTGAACTATCATGTTCCAAATTAATAGTAAAAATGAAGCATTTTAATTGGATGACATCACTCTATGTCAGATAAAAACTCAAAGACAAAGAAAAATACAACTTGTATCATTCAGCTGAAAAGCACTGCAAGACTCCACAAGCAGATTTAACTTTAGCAAAATCAAAAGTTATATATTTATCATAACACTAGATCTGTGTTGTCTTTTTCCATCCTTCCTCAACAGATGGGCCATGGTTCCTATTGGAAGGGTTCCTGGTCCTGTCTCAGACACTGCTTTGAGGCTTTTAAGAGAGTGCTCTCTGTTTCCAAGGAGTAGAATTCCCTCTTGGGTTTGGATCCATCCATTCTCCACAGGACTCCTCCAGGTCCTGATCCTCCCCTCTCTATCCCAGCCATACAACCAGTCTCCAAAAGTCTTGCGTCTTTCCACATTCAGGACCCCCAATCAGCTTCTGAGTCCGCCAAGAGAATCCCACTGGGGAGTTTCATCAGAAGCATACATAAGTGTAAAAGTAGGCACAATCCCCACAGGAGTCCCTAAATGAAGAGACTGACTTTGATGAGAGGGAGGAGCCCCTCTTCCAAGACATTTCATTTGGCAAAATCTTAGACTCATAGGCCTGGTTTTGCACTTATGCTTCTTAGGACTTGGATGCGGATTGGGAGTCCTAAATATGGACAGACTCAAGACTTTTGGAGACTGGCTGTCCCAACAGGACAAAGACAGCAGGATCAGACCAGGGGAGATCCTGTTTGGAGGAGGGATGGATCCAAACCTGAGATGGAAGTCTACATTCTAGAATGAGACAGCAGTGTCTCGAAAGCAGAGTCCAAGACAAGAACTGAGACCCTTCGAATAGGAGGCATGACCCACCCATTGAGGAAGAGAGGGAAAAGAAAACATCAGATCAAACAGTAAAAGACATGGCTATATAAAAAACAAATAGACCCTGTACCACCATGTTTAGATTAACTACTACTCTGCCTTAAAAGCACCTTCACAGCTGCCAGAGAAACATGATAGGCCTACCCTTCTCATTTTTGTGACTCCTTTGCCCCTTTCCCAGGCCCTGACATAATTTGCATATCATCACTGTTTAAGCTTCCTATGTATTATACACACAGAAAAAAACTTACCTGTTTACTATGGCATCATTCAAGCAAGAAATATGTGTCTCATAAACATCATCCCAGTTTAAGTTAGCTGTGGCTTAATCACTAAGCAATTTTAATACAATATTAACTTCTTTCTGAAATTTGTCTAATGTTACATTCGGTCAGCCAGCAGTATATTATGTGTTTTTGCAAAAACTCTTATTTTTTGTCTCGTTACAGAACAATTACTATCAATAATAGATGCAATTAAAACAAAAGTTGTTTTGCTGTGCCTTATACCGTGCAAGGTTTAATTATAAAGTTTGTAATTTTTCCTCTAGGGCTCTAAAGACAATGAAATGCAACTTAAGCTTTCCTCTCGGGGTCTATATTACCTCATCGAAAAGCCGTAATATTGAACGGGTTTTCACTGAACCGTAAAAGTTGAAAGCTCAAAATAGTGAAAACGCGAATGAGTGAATTCTTTCCCTGGGAAAGAAATCGCTAGCCCTACCACCAACTACACATTAATCTAAACATAAAGTGGGGGGCTTTGCCCCCACATCCCCCAATGAGGGGTGCTGTGCCTCCCACCCTCCTTACTAAATATACCAACTCTGAGATCGCACTACAGTGGGGAAAAGGGCAAACTCACAAGGATGGCCAAGCGGTTTCTTTCCCAAGGAAAGAATTCGCATTTTCGCTATTTTCAGCTTTAGACTTTTACAGTTTGATGAAAAGTCATTCGATATTACGGCTTTTCGATAAGGTAATATAGACCCTCCTCTCATAGTTATAACTCTCCAATGTTTTGACAAAATTAAACCAGTGCAATTTCCTCTCATAGCTATGACTCTGCAACGTTTTGACAAAATTAAAGCAGTGCAATTTCATTACCTATTATTTATTTTTGCATGGTTAAAGCATACCTGATTTTGTTAAAATACACAAGACTAATATTCCCAAAGAAATGCAGCACATTAGTTAATAGGCATTAAATCCAAATGACATTTTAAAGGAATAGCAATTCAAGAGGTGCAGTAACTTCACCATATTCCACTGAACTGCAACAGCTACAGCTTCTTGGACTCACCCTGTTCCTGTGAGCATTGACTGATGCATATCGAACTGTCCCTCGAAAGCCTGCTACAAGTCGAGGCTAAATGGGCAGACACAAAGAACAAGAGATAGAAAATAATGTATCTGAAGTTTTACTGACTTTTTAACATTTTCCATAGGCATTTACAAACATTATATATGCACCCAAGAGGTATCATTATAGCAGTTCATCCAACGCTCAAATTGGTACATCATAAGCTGATGACATTATGGAAAAACAGTTTAGCGGAACATATCAAGGTTCTGAATAACACTTATGCATCTACAATCTTTTCTATTACTGCTTCTCCTACACATCTACTTTCTCAGAAGAAACTGTATACACTCACTTATCCTTCACAATCTGATGCTTGTCACTAAAAGCTTAATTTCAATCATTTCTCTCATGGATCCAGTGTATAGAAAAGGGCAGCAAACTGGCCATCAAATAGTCAAATGTATGCATCATGTTCATTCTTTTCCATCTCTTTCCAGCTTACTAAAAGTTTGCTGCAGCATTCATACTTATGTCAGCCTTCACTCCACCTGACACAGTACTGTTCCTAAAACATGTGAGATGAGATTACCATGTCCAGATATGCTTCCTCTAGGGAATATCTTGGATTCTTCCAATATAACAAATAGCCAACAAATTACAAACCACCATAATCTGCACCATACAGTGCTTTTATTTCTGCAACATAATAATTTAAAGGTATCTGTACATGTAATTCATGTTATTTTTTTTAATTCCATCCATCTGAAATTATTTATTCCTTAGCTACTTTCTCTATCCCCAAGCAAAATTTGCAGTTGATTAAACAGAAGCCATAGTGAATTTATTACAGCCATCATAATTTCAGATGTTATTTTATCAGATGAGGGGTCAATAGTAATGCCTTTTGTTATGTGATTTATTGTAAACTTTCTCTTACAATGTACAGCTGACTTTACAAGCTGGTCTAATTGTGGCCATCTATCTAGGGGATCCACTTTCCTTAAACCACAGAGGGAACTGAGGTGAGTTTCTTACCATCTGTCTAGGGGATCCACTTTCCTTAAACCACAGAGCGAACTGAGGTGAGTTTCTTACCATATGAGTAAAGTGACTTTTGGGAGAACCTGTACAGAGATCTGCTATAGGAAGTGTAGGACTGCAGGCAGAGAAACTTACTGCAATCATTCCACCATCCGAGAGACCACTGACAGGGGTTTGAAATGAACAAACAAAAAAAGTCTGTAAAAGCGTGGTGACTTTTCAGAGATTGAAAATTCACATCTATTGCACTACCAAGTCCAGAGGTACAAAAAGAGATCCAAAAAGATTGCAGCCACCATAAGGTTTGAGAGGAAAAGGAGGGTCTGAGCCTGGAGCTTTACCTGAAACTTCCAGTACGCCAAAATTATGACTTCCTGGGCCTATTCTATGGCCAAGAATGAATGACAATGAAGAATGTTTACCTATATGATGAAACCAGTCCTTTTAGAGAGACTTTGAATGATCTCTCTCTAGCTTGAAAGGGTCCTCTCTGAGTCTACAAAGACAATAGCACTTAAGTTAGGGACACTATCAATGATTTCTTCAACAGGGCTACAAGGAGAAGCTCATCCAGAAAGTGGGAAAAGGTCCTTCTTCTGCATGTCCTTTCCACAATAGCCAGAACTCTGGTGGTAAGCACTCTTTAATGTATGGGAAAAATTAGCTGTATCACCTTTATTGCAATGGATGCCCATCTGGAATGAACTAAAGAAACCTTCCATGCAAAGTCCAGATTTTGATGTGCAAAATGGTATCTCTTGTGTGCAGCAGCATCACTCAGACACCCTACAACATTAGGTGAATTATTCCCTGAAATTCACATACTGCACATATTCAATGAACTTACTGAGATACAACATGGGTAGAAGTTTCACATCTCCTTCAAAACAGGAAAAAGGGAGACGAACCCTTTACCTTTCTCAGATGAAGGAACAGGTTCCAGGGCCACTCTGCAGAGTAAAGTCGCTGCGTGTTTTAAAAGCTCTGCAGAGATGGCCTACTCAAAGAAAAGAGCTATTTCTGAGAAAAGATCTAGCAGCCTCAAGACATGGCCATTCATGACCACTTCTAGCACACAAAAGTCAACTGTGATATTTTTTCAAGTTGGGAAAAACTCAAGGAACAGGATCCCATGGGCAATCCTGGACAGTAGTAAGAACTTCAACTGCTAGTCCCTTCCTGAAGACTTGGGTGGGGGGTTGCAACATTTCCTAACGTTTGATAACTGTTCATTCTATGTGGTTTTCTTCCTAGAGAAAAGAGGGTAACCTGGAAGAAAAGAAATGGCCAGGTGGATTCACAGAGCTGTTTCACACTGGATGAAGCCACACCAAAAAGGGGGCATTACGAATGGCCTGCTTGAGCTCACCCATAAAGGGCAACCTGTGTGATGCAATCTGATATGGACATGACCCTGAGCCTGTAGTCTTAGCAAATGAATTAGCACAGCCAATACTGCAGAAGGCTGCATGAATTACACTGTAGATGCAATAACAAGGGTGTTTTCTTTTTTTCTCCTTTATGCCAGATTACTTGTCAGTACTATCAGTGCTTTGCCCACTAAATATGGCTCAAACCTGGACTGCTGAGAGAAATAATTCAGCCAACTGAGACCCTAAATGGTAGAGTAGAATACTTTCTTGCTAAACTATTTGAAGCCTTAGAGACAATAAATGGTAAGATGGAAAAATGCCATATTCTCTACAGGAAATATGCTGAGCAGGAATCAGACCTTGAATACTTGTTTAGGACGCCATTGCTTAGTCAGTGGGCTCACTGAGAGAATCAAGCACTTCAGGAGCAAAGGAAGAAGAATCTGAATGCTTGTTAACTGCAAAAAAAACATCACCAATGCCAGGTAGGTTGGGGTGATGTAAGGGCCTTCAACCTTTTTTCCACTTAGATAATGATTAAAACATTTTTGGGGGGTGAAAACAGAGGAACTGCATGCCAGTCCATAATGGACTTCATCAGCTCAATTTTTTCATTAAAGGAAGAGGTCTCTGTAGGATGCTATGTGGAAGGGAAGTATTATTATGCTTATCTGTCTCAGGCACAAGGGACCCTGGTTCCTCTAAATTTTCTTCCAAGTACACTGGGGAAGGTCTCCTACAAATTAATCACAATGGAGGTGATCCATGCTTTTCTAACATGCAAGACATCAAGCTTGCAAAAGGCAAGTGTTAGGGATCAGTTTCTTGGGTACTGGCACCTAAGGATATACCTAATGAAAGTGGCATCTGGCCTTTCACCGATATTATAGGATCACTGGTTCATAGGAGATTGCTAGGCTAAAGGCTTCAGAGCCCTTACAAGGCTAGCCAATATAATATAACCCAATTTTATACAAAATATGGCCTCTAGGAGCAAGAGGATGGCATGGGTTTGTGCTTATGTCCTGAGTGTATTACAGACTGCCCCTGTCCATAAGGGACATAGGTGCTGTCCCGGTTTTGAATTTGTGATTCCCCATCCATTGATCCAAACTGCCTTTGAAAAGGGCCAGGGAAGGGCTCGACTTAACATGAATACGAAGCCTGTTCCAAAGAAGGGGAACTCTCTGAGGCACATGTCTGTCTCTTCAGCATGTTTTGTTTGAGTAGCTAAGTTTAAATCCTGTAAGTGCCTAGTCAAGTACATGCCAAATGGCAAATTATACTCAATTATTTGTCTAATGAGGGAAGAGTAGAGTGAGACTATAATTTCTTCCTTGGATACAGATGCCATACCTTTACTTATATGCTGTCTCACAAAGGACTTCCTCACCACTGTGTACACATGCGGTCAAAGTTTAGGCTCATATCTGTGTACCTAGATCTCTTACCTCTGCATCTACTCTTAGGTGTATGCACTGATGTACTGTGCAAGGGTGGGAATCCAAGTCCTATATATATGCACAGTACATCAGTAAACAAGGATGAAAGTGGAAGAAGACTGAAGTGTTGTTATACAAAGACATTCACTGGGATTCAATAATGCCTACACCAAGTGTACACTGTTCTGAGTGAACAGACAACACAGACATAACTCAACACCTTCTTCCTCCTAAATTTACAGTTTCTACTGATATTCTTGCAGCTTTAAATATTGACAGGGATTCATAAAGCAAACCAAAAGGTTCCGAACCAGCAGGTGTAAAACTCCAAAAGCTTATTAGAAAATGTAAAAGTAAAGCGCTTTTCATCTCCCTTAGTAGGAAGACTTGTTCAGACGAAAAGCGCTTTACTTTTACTTTTTCTAATAAACCTTTGGAGTTTTACACCTGCTGGTTCGGAACCTTTTGATTTGTTTTTTGACAGTTTGTTTTTCGTCAGTTTTGGAATTGTTAGGGATTCATAAAGGTTACCACAAAGTGTAGACTACATGTACACTTGGTGTAATCTTTCTGAGTGAATAGAAAGCACAAAAAAGTTGATAAGAATTTTCTTGAATACATACTTAAATAATGTCATTATACAACAATGCTCACTACAATTCAAAAATGAGAACACTGACTGGACAGACCAACCAGTGTGTCTGCTGTAAATCGAGCATATACCAACAGGAAAAAGTCCAGTCAGTGATGTACCATTGAATGGCCAGACTTTCTACTGGCATGTGCTGAGGGACAAAAAAATAACAGAAAAATCAAGTATGTTCTACAGAAGTAAAGAAAGAGAAATATACCTGATTTTCCTTTGTAAAATTCGGACATTTTAAACATTAAAAAACATCAATGGAGATTCTCTTTTAGCTGTTGTTTCTCCTGCACTGCACTAATGTACTGTGGAAGTGTGGAAATGTAAATCCCATAAGTATGTGCAATACATCAGTAAATCAAGGAATAAATGTGCATTTTGCAGCACTTGTAAATATATTAACAACGGACCATATGTGACAGTACACAATTATGGCAGGACTATACCAAGTCCAGGCCACGTGAATTGTAACACCAAGATGGTCATATATTTGGCAACCTGTTTAAATTGTACTACATTCTACGTGGGTAAAACTATTAGAAAATTGAGACTCAGAATATTGGAGCACAATAGGGACATTAAGAACAAAAAAACAACAAACGCATTATACATACACAGTACTAAGTGCACTAATTTTAAGAGGTTTTTGTTTTTTATTATTGACAGGATACCTTATAGAGACAATGGGGGGGACGCAGAGACACTTCTTGAAGTGAAGGAGTGCCTATGGCAACTTAGACTAAATGCGTCCAGGCCACCAGGCATTAATGAATATATATCCTTGTCAAGTATATTAAAATATAGAGCACATGTAATATGAAACTAATGTTTGAATATTGCAATATATGTATTAGTTATATTTTGCATGTAGAAGTAACATATTTTAGATCATACAATAGTTGGTGTGTTGAAAAGTTTTTTCTTTTTGTCACTGTCTTTAATTCAATTTTATTTATATTTATATTTTTATTTCTTGTACATTTTATACTCTTCAATTGATTGGCTGAGTAGGGAGGCGTGAGTATTACGTTGTACTATATATAACATGTGATTCCTAAACATTACACAACTCTGATGATGCCCTTTTGTTAAAGGGAGAAAGCGCTAAGTTGTGTTGCTTCATTTTACAGCTGTGTTGTTTGTTTCCATTAAAGACGCTGGTACACGCAGATTCCTGCTTGGTTTTTCATATTCAAGACTTTTGGTGCTGGTTGGAGTTTTATCTAAATAAGGAAACACTCTGAATCCGTGCAGTCTGAGATGAGCTACAACCACTGACATGCATTTGGTGAACAGACCGGGGGCTTTAGTAAAACCAAAGGGCAGGGCTCTGAACAGGTAAAGACTGGCACCCGGCCAAAAATGCTGATATCTTTGAGAGCACCTGTTTATTTTGATGTGATAGTATGCATCTTGAAGATCTATAGAGAACATCCTGTCACCCTTCCGTAGAAGAGGCAGAATGGACTGAACCATGACCATCTGGAACATGGAGTTCCTCACAAACTGATTTAGGTGACTGAGATCCAGAACAGGTCTCAGATTCCCTGTTTTTTCTTTGCCACTAAAAAGAACCTTGAGTAAATTCTGAATCCTGATTGGTCTGGTAGGACGTCTTGGATGACTTTTTTTCTTGCAGCTTTTAAATTTCTAGAGCTGCCAACTCCCTCTGACTGGGTGGAACATCAGGGAGCTGTAACTTTTTTGAAGGACTTTGTGAAAAGAGAATGTAATATCCACTGGATATGATCCTTTGCACCCCCAAAATATTTTGTGATGGTTGTCCAGGCATTTAGTTGCAAGGATAAGTGCTCCCCTCAACTTCCTCCAGAGAAGAACAGTTAGGGAAGCTTTCAGTAGCACTGAAAGGGCCTGTCCAAGAAAGACTCTCGGATCTTTGGTACTGCATGCCCCCCTCTGCTGTGAGGACAGCATCATCCATTGTTATTTCCCCCTCTGCCTCTAGGAGAAAAATCCCCATGTAAATCTTGAAAAGTTCATTCAGATTTTTGGAACCACATTTCTTTACCACCGCATTGATTCCTGGAAAAAGATCTCTGCGGAGTAGAGAAATAGATTGCAACAGCAGACAAAGTCTTTCCATCTTGCTCACTGCAGGAAAGTGTGTCTTTAACTGTGGGCCCAAACAGAAGATCCATCAAAGGGAGCATTGACAAATGAGGATTTAAAGGGTTCTGCAAAACCACAAAATCTCATCCAGGCATGTCTCTTAATGGCTATGCCTGAACCAGCAGACAGTAAGGAACCTTCAGCTGCATGAGAAATTAACCTCATGGATGCTTTTCATACAGATTGTAGGGTAGCCAGTTGTGAGGAATAAGTTTTCTCTTCCTCTGCCAACATGGACCCTGTGTAGACAGAGAGTACCTTTATCAATTCCCTCTGTAACCTAGTAGTGTGCTAAGGAGTTAAACAACCTCAAAGCAAAGGTCGCTGAAGCGTAAATGAGCTTTCCATATCTGTCCAATGCTCTAGGCTCTCTTAGGAGGGTGGGCAGTGGAGCTTTATTTGGCTAGCTCCTTTTTGGTGGCTACCACAATAACCACAGCATCTGCAGGGATTCTCTTACTCCAAAACTGCCTGTCTTTAGGGGCTCCAAGGATCTTGTCTGGTTGACAGGGGATATGGTCTATGGTGTCCGGTTCCTTCCAAGTGCAGTGGGAGACAAGGTCATAAGGCCATCTGCCGAGGGGTAACCCAAGACATAGATGGGCCAGATCCGAAGGCTTCCAGGAACACAGACTCCTCTTGGGAAGGGCTTTGGGAGGACCAACCACCTTTTTTGTGCATAATCTCTAAACTGTCCCCAAAGGAGACATCTTCTGGTGGTGACTTGGGGACCCTTCCCACTCATCAAAATTGGTGTCTTCAGACAAAGATTCCAAGTGCCTCCTCTTACACAATCACTTCCGAGGAACCTCTTCAGTGGGATGATATGGAGAGTAATCAGAAGAAATGGGAAGTTCCTGAAAAGGAACAGCCTGGAAGCTCTTATGGGCTGGTTGTCCCTGTGGAGTAAGGTGATGAGACTTACAGCTCAAATCTGATGGAGGAACAGGAATAGGATATGAGGATGTGAGAGTCAAAGAAGCCCTTGGATGGGAAAAAGTCCTCTCCACTACCTCAAAGGCAGAGTGACCAGGAGAAGTAGAAACCAACCTCACCAAACTCGAAGATCTTGGCTCAGTTTATTCTCCACCGGATCTCCTCCTCGAGAACGAAGTCAGACCAAAGCTGTCCAGTGCCAAGGCTTCAAGTGAAACCAACGGCTCTGAAAACCTTGGAAGAAGTAGTCCTCCTCCCCCCAGTTCCAGACCCGGCGAGACTCATCCTGCTCAGTGGGGATCAGTGCCAAACGGAACAGGGAAACAGAGTCGAAGAAGAAGGTGGTATCTTTGGATCCAACACTTCGACTCTTGGCTCTCTTGGATCAGATGGTTCCAAAACTACAGGTCAGATCAGAGAAAGAGTCACAATCAGGTGTGAATGTGGTTGAAGGCTCATGGATCCGATGGGAGATGAAGCTGGTAAAACCCCTATTTGGATCTGTGCTTTAAGGAATTTCGTCATCATTCTCTCCACATTTGCCTCAGAAAGACTTTGGGAGGACCTGATCAAGGAAGAGGTGGAGGGAGGAAGAGATGACTTTCTAGGAGTCTCCTGTAAAAATGGAGATCTGAGCCTAGGAGACACCAGCTCTGGAGAAAAAAAATGGAGACTCCAAATCCAAGGAGATTTAGAGACCAAGACTGTCACATCAGAGGGTATCAGATCTAACACTTTCTTTAACTTTAGGAGGTGGCTCTGAGATTGGAGTGCATCTTGGAGACTGTATAGGAGAGTGCTTCCTATGCTCCCTGGGCTCTGATGATTTCTGCTTTTTGGAGGGGGTTTGAGCGCTGAAGTAGAACCTTGGAAGAAGAAGCAGGCAAAAGGCCCTTCAAGACCAATTTATTATATCTGTTACTGATAGCCTTAGAGTTAAATCCAGCACAGATTTCACACGGCACTTTTAAATGGGAAGGGACTAAACAATAAACACACTCCATGTGGACATCAGATTTGGGTATCTTATGCCCACAGGAAGTGCACTTTTTAAACCTGGTAGGCTTCTCAGCAATACCAACAATAAACACTAAACCATACCTCAAAATATATATATTTTAAAAGATAGAAAGTTTACCAATAATGGTAACAAAGATTACCTTAGCAAGTACGGTAAAGGAGGGCCACACCAACTATTGTAAAAAGAAATACCTTTAAAAAGGTAAAGGAAAAAGGAATAGAAAGACTACCAGAAGTAAAGAGAGGAAGGGTTACCTAAAGAAGTGATTTACTAAAATGAAAAGGAGATCATTTTTTTTTTTACTTAGAAAACCTATCAAAGGTAACCCAGAGCTTGAGAGAATGCAAACTCAACTGAATCACTACAGTGAGAAAAGAGATCTGAGGTAACGTAGCATTAAGGAGCATTATGGGTAAAGGGAGGAGCTTGAGAGTCAGATCCAAGAATCTAAAAGAAAACATCCTAGTAGGATCACAGACCCACTCACTGAGGAATGAATGAAAATGCAAACATCAGATCAAATGTGATAAAGAGAAGGAGGGTCAACACTTGTATATCAGTGCAGGGAAGGCAGCAGAGGCATGGAAGATGGAATGAATACAGACAGGAAGGGGAGTGAAAGAAGTTAGTCAGGTTTTCAAAATATGGAATTTTTGAGAAGGAGGAGAGTGCATGTTATGTTTGAGACTGTGATTCTTACTGAGATAGTTTGGGAAATGAGGAAGGAGTAGCAGTTTTGAGAAAAGAAGCACTTCTAAAAGAAAAAAAGGCAGGGCAAGATATGGAAAGCAAAAGAGTTAGCCAGGTCTTGGGCAAGAATAAGGTAGGTAAATGAGCAGGACGGGGAGAATGAAGATATAACAAGGGTTCGGATAATGAAACAGTAAGGAGGAAGGGGGATGACTTATGGTAAAAGGGAAGGAGGAAGAAGTCTGGAAAAGGGCAAGATGGAGGGGACATACATAAAAGGAGAAGGTTCAGGAAAGAGGAAGGCAGAAATATGACAGGGACAGCAGGGTCAATTGGAAGTAGAATAGGCAGGCAATGCAGTAGTAAAGTGAAAAGGCTACAGGAAAATGAGATCAAAAAGGGATGGAAAGAGAGGACTTCCAAGATGGCTGCACATTGAGTAACAGCTTAATTCTAGCTCTCCCATTGTGAAAAAAGAAACTCAACAGACAAGGCCAGTGGACTTGTGTGTTTCTGGGTAAATTTCAGTAACTGGCTAGTAAGTGCACTGCCTGGATGCCAGAAAAATAGAAATACAGAAGACCCAAAGGAAAATTAGCTACAAAAGGTGAGGAAAAAACATTGACTGGGAAAAGTACTGCAGCTGTTCAGCAAAAAGCAGTGCAAGCTTCAGACATGACCTCCGGTAACCTACAGGGAAGCATAAGATAACTTCACAGGGACATGGTTAAAATAAAGGAAACACTGATGGAGTATATCAACTCAAACAGCAAAAGGCTGGAAAAAAATGGAAGAAGCTTTAAACAGATATTCAGATGTGGTGATAAAACTGCAAAAATCAGAGGTCAAAATAAAGAAGCTGGCTGCTTAAGAAGAGATGTTTAAAAATAATAGAACTAGAGGACAGAGCATGTAGGGAAAACCTGAGATTTTCAGCTGTACCAGAGAAGCTGGGAGGAACGGACAATTAATTTTATGAAAGCGCAAATAAGGAAATGGACTGGTATTCCACATCAGGAGTTTTTAACTGAAAGGGCACATTGTGTGTATGGTCTAAACCTTGCTATGAGAAAGCAACCTAGACCTTTAATAGTAAAGATATATAAATTTACCAGCAGAAGGAGATGCACCTGTCAAAACAGTGTCAGAAGAACAAAGTACTAAAAGTGGGAGACAGCAGAGTATTTGTGGAGAATGACTACTCACTGTACACCAGGCAGAAGAAGAGTACATTTATTCCACTATTTAGGGAATGTCAAGAAGCAGGCATGAGATTCAAACTGCTGTACCCACCTATCTTCAAAATATTCTTCCCTGGAGGGACAAAATCACTTTTTGATAAAGTACACGCTAAGGAGGAATACAGAAGTCTATCCAACAAAAATGAGCTGTGAAATAGGAGATTCTGCTTCTTGGTCTTCTAGTAATAAAGACCAGAGAGAGACTGTGCCAGTGAAACCTTTTCTGATGGTTCAACGGAAAATGCTGGAGAGAAGGAAGGGAGCACAAGAGTTGACTAGAAGAATCAAGAGTGCATTAGAAATGAAGCAGAGACAGGATTTGGGAGATGGAGACGAACAGAAATAC
Organism: Protopterus annectens; assembly: GCF_019279795.1. Classification (NCBI taxonomy): domain Eukaryota; kingdom Metazoa; phylum Chordata; order Ceratodontiformes; family Protopteridae; genus Protopterus; species Protopterus annectens. The sequence goes on along the minus strand of NC_056737.1, from coordinate 482,725,013 downwards.
AATAAGTAACATGGAAATTGACAAATGTGGAATTACAAAGCAATAAATATATTTGTGAAATATGACAAAACAAGAAAATCTGGAAGTTTTGGACTTTTGGGGGACTAAAGTGTATTCCCTACTTCATGTCATTAGTATTTGGAAAAATACTTGGGGGAGGGGAAAGGAGGGAAAATGTTAACTTCAAGTAAAACAAAATTCTTTCTTAACAATACCATTTTTGTAGTGTATGATTTTTTTGCATGCTGTAAAATAAAGTTTTCTCAGTTGTTTTTAAGTGTAATGGGCATACTAATATAAATGAGTGCTCCTGTTTTTTTCCTCCCCTCTTCCTCCTTATTCAGTTTTAAGAAATGTAAGCACTGCAATGTAAAAAAATGTCTAGTTAAAATAGCATGACAAAAGAAAAATGAATGTGCGTTTTCTCATTCTTGCATGGGGGAATGACTGGATTAAGGCCCTTAGCTTGATCTAGTAACAAGTTTTAAGAGAAAGCAAGTACATGAAAAATAATACTGAACATTATAAGGCTTTTTTCTAGCCAACAAATGTATGCTTACTAGCAATTCTGTATCTGGTCCTCATGTCTCCTTGCAGACAAAGAGAAATTGGCTAGGAAATAATGTTTTCTGAAAACATTCAGATGTTTTCCCAGCTGGGAGAGCTATAAAGATAAGAAAAAAATCAGATAGCACTTAGAAGAAGCACAGGCTGCACCATGTGTATTAAAGTACAGTTGTGTACCTACTATAAATGTAGATGTTCGAGTGTATTCACTGTTGCAGTCATTACTCTTGGGTTATCCTGCTGGCAGGCTACCCACAGTTGGCTTGAATTCCAAAGTCCTGGTCCGGCGTTGGTTGCTGTTGCCTCTTCCCTGACATCAGTGTGCCAGGGGTATAAAAGATGGAGACGACGCCATTTTCTTCAGTTTTTCTTGCCCCAGATGTCAGGTGCCCGCAAAAGGGTAGGCTAAATATATTATGCCAATAAACATACATGCAGTAAAGAAATGTTTCCTTCATCTACAAGCAAATACACCACATAGGTTGTATAGAACAGAGAAGTACAGATAAACCCCAGCAAAAGAAAGGGGGACGGAGGGAGGGTAACCTGGACTGCAACAGTGAATACACTCGAACATCTACATTTATGGTACGTACACAACTGTACTATGTTCATCATGTTTCACTGTTGCAGTCATTACTCTTGGGTTGAATCCCAAAGCTGAGGATGGGTGGCTGAGCTAAACAGGATTAGGAGTGGCTATGAGGCGCTGTAACACTGCAGTGGCAAAGCCTGCTCTGGATTTAGAGCAAGTGGTAGTGCTTTGTAAAAGTGTGCACTGAACTCCACGTTGCAGCCTCTAAGATGTCTTTGGTTGGTACTCATCTGAGGAAGGCTGCTGAAGTGACTGTTGCTCTGGTAGAATGAGGCCTAATACCCTTAGGCACTGATTTGCCATGCTGAGAATAGCAGAAACGGATGCAATGACCTATCCATTTAGGAATAGTCTGTTTTGAGATAGCCTTTCCTTGTGATTCTGCAGCATATGACACTAAAAGTTGCTCAGTCTTTCTGAAAGCTTTAGTCTTGTCCATGTAGAAGCGTAGCTGCCTGTGTATGTCCAAAGAATGCAGAATTTTCTCACCCTTGTTCTGTGGGTTTGGATAAAAGGTAGGCAAGTGAATGGTTTGGTTGAGGGCCACACTGGACACCACCTTAGGCATAAATGTTGGGTTGAGAAACCTTGTCTGGATGAAAAATGATAAAAGGTTCCACAGCCATGAGTGCTTGTAACTACGAGACTCGTCTTGTAGAGGTTATTGCAAGAGCAGAGCTGTTTTCCAGGATAAGAATTTTATATCAGCTGTTGAGGCTGGCACAAAGGGAGGCAGTGTGAGTTTTTCCAAGACATAATTGAGGTCCCATGCCGGAATTGGGGCTCTCCTTGGAGGCCTGATGTTTTTGGCCCCTCTGAGGTACTGCCTTATTAAAGGTTGAGAAAAGATAGGTGGTTTCCTTACTGTAATGGGCTGAAATGGCAGAGGCATGAATCTTAATTGATGAAACGGAAAGGCCTTTGTTCAACATCTCAGTTAAATATTGTAAAATCTGAGGAATATTTGGTACATAAGTGTCAATGCCTTGTTCCTGGTTCCAAGCACAGAATCTCTTCCATTTTTCTGCATAAGATTTTCTGGTACTGGGCCTCCAAGATAACATCCATAACAGCTTTTGAAAGAGGAGTGTTCTGAATGGCTACATTATCCACCATGCTGCCAGATTTAAGGTCCTGAGTTGGCTGTGCAGGATCTGATTGTTTTGTTGGGACAGCAAGTGAGAAGTTTGAGGCAATATCCATGCTGGACCTTGAGACAAGCTCTTTAGGATTGGGTACCAGTGCTGGTGTGGCCAGTCTGGTGCAATCAGTATCACTTTTGGCTTCTCTTGTCTGACCTTTAGGAGTACCCTGGGAAGGAGAGGCAGTGGAGGAAAGGCATACACTGTTAGGTTTTTCCAGCTGAAGGATAGGGCGTCCATTCTCCATGCTTGTTTGTGATAAATCCTTGTGCAAAATCTCTGTAATTGGCAGTTGTGAGGGGAGGCAAATAGATCTATGTCTGGGCATCCCCATTTCCTTGTTATCATGCTAAAGACTTGTGGATCCAGTTTCCACTCGTGGGGATCCATGAGGTTTCTGCTTAGTTCGTCTGCCAGAGTATTTGTTTTTCCTGGCAGGAATTGTGCTTGCAGGTGAACTTGATAAGTCGATGCTGTGTCCCACAAGGTCATTGCTTGTCTGCAGAGGGGGTAGGAATGTGTGCCTCCCTGCTTGTTTATGTACTACATGACCGTAGTATTGTCCATCTTTATCAGTAGCTGTCCTGGATGAAGTAGATCCTTGAAAGCTGTCAGGCCATTCTGAACAGCTAGCATCTCTTTTTGATTGGTAGGAAGATGCAACTGGCTTGCAGGCCATGTGCCCTGAATACATTTTCCTGCCATATGGGCCCCCCAGGCATAATCTGATGCATCCGTTGTCCGTCTCTGTCTGGCTGTGGGTAAAGTGAATGGCAGACCCTTGTTGTGGTGACAGGCCTGTGCCCACCATTGAAACTCCTGTTGCAGGCAGGGAATGAGGGTAATTACTGTCTCCAGGCTGTGGCAATGCTGAGTCCAAACACTTTTAGATACCATTGTAGTTTCCTCATATGCAGTCTGGCATATGGAATTAGTAGAATGCAGGAAGCCATGAAGCCCAAGGCCTGCAGGATTTTCCTTGCAGATAACTGGGTCTTTGTTGCCAACTTTTTGAAGTAAGAAGTCAGTTGCATTTGTTTCGCGTGAGTGAGCCATCTGGGCAGTTGTATTTAAGCTTGCACCCAGGAATATTATCTCTCGAGAGGGTACTAGTTTTGATTTATTTTCGTTTACTGTGTACCCTAGGCAAATTAGTAATCTGTTTACAAACGCCAGATGCTTTAGAAGAATGTCTTTGTTCTCTGCTTGAATAAGGCAGTCGTCCAAGTAAGGGTATATTTGAATTCCTCTGTCTGCAAAATGCAATTACTGGTGCCAGGCATTTTGTGAAGACCCTGGGCACAGTAGATAAGCCAAAGGGCAGTGCAGAGAATTGGTAGTGCATTGAGCCAGCTATGAATCTGAGGTATCTTCTGCAAGATTGTCTGATTGGGACATGCAGGTATGCCTCTTTTAGGTCCAAAGTTACGAGCCAAACCTTCTTGCCTAGCATGGGCAGTAGCTGCTGTAGAGTCAACATCTTGAATTTTGGAACCTCCAGAAACATGTTTAGTATAGACAGGTCCAGTATTGGTCTCCAGGTCTTGTCCTTTCTGGGCACCAAGAAAAGTCTTGAGTAAAATACTTGCTCCTGCTCTTGCTGTGGTACTTGCTGAATGGCCCTCATGTCCATGAGGGCTGTAATTTGCTTTTGTGCCTCTGCCCATTGATTGTGTGGCACGTCTGGCATACCTTTTGCCCTTGGTAGGGTGTGAAAATGGAACCTGTAGCCCTGGGACACTATGTTCAAGACACATTGGTCTTGGGTAATCATTTGCCAATTTGGTGAAAAAAGTGCTAGTTTTCCACCTAAGGGGTCTGCCAAAAGAAAAGTGCTTGGACCTGGCAGAGGAAAGTCATTGGGACTGTTTCCTGTAAGGTTGTGATTTGTCTTCTCCGCTTTTGGAGGTAGGAGCACCCCATTGTTTAGGCCTGTATGAGCCTTGGGGCTGAGATCCGCCTATGGGGCATCTGTATCTGCCTCTTTGTGGCCTGTCTGACACTGGAAAGGACCAATTTTTGGAAGGCCAGTTCCTGCTAAATCTGGGTGGCTGTACCTGCAAAAAATCCCTAACTGTCTGCATGGATTTTGCTTTATCCTCCGTTTTCTTCAACACCTCTTCTGCTTTAGCACCAAACAAAGTATCATGCTGTAATGGAGCATCTAATAATTTTGCTTTAACATGATCAGGTAGATTCTGTTCCTTTATCCAAGCATGCCTTTTAATAACAGAACCTGTAACAGCAGCCCTGCAAGAAGCCTCCAGTGAATCATAACCACATTGCAAAGTATGCTTTCCCACTTGTTCAGCGGCATGCAATAAATCCTGCATTTCCTTGTTCTCTGAACATTCAGAATTTGTCAGCATTTTCTGTTTAAGCAGTGACATTAAGTATTGTTGATATTTAAGCATATAAAACTGACAATTTAAAGCCCTTACAGCCAAGGCAGCAGGAGCGTAAACCTTTTTCTGCCATCTGTCCAGTGCCCTAGAATCCCTATCAGAGGGGACATTTGCAGTGGAAGCTTTGACCCCTTTGGGATCCTGAGATATAGTTTCTGGGTCAGCAGCTGGGTTTTTAATATAGGAATTTATGAGAATCTGAGACCCTGTAGTATCTGTCAGGCTTAGCAGGTGCAGGGGGTAAAGAGTCAGGGGACAGGCCGGACTCTGAAAATACATCATCTACAATGTCTAGAACAGGTGGAATAGCAAGGGGTCTGTGCTGAGGTAGTAGCAGAAAGTCTCTGAGCCTTTTCTTAGATTCTGAGTAATCTTGGCTCTCCCAGTGGAAATGCTCCCTCATGGTATGCAGGGTTTCCCCAAAAGAATGGGAGGAATAGAATAACCCTGGTTCAGAAGTGGAATCAGAGAAAATAGAAACCTGATCAGAAGAATCATGAGAAAATAGAAACCTGATCAGAAGAATCATATTCTGTCTCTTGCCTAGGCCTCTTATCAGGAGGGGGATGGGAACCCCTGATCAAAGTAATTAGGTCTTCGGCCATTTTAAGCATCTGTTTTTTAGGCATGGAAGTCTGAGTAGGAGAATGCTGTACTTGTTTCCTTGTCTTTAGAGCTGAAGATGGTTTAACATATAAATGTGTAGGTCTGAAGACACCCTCAGAAGCCGATGCATGCTCAGCGGCTCCGGGCCCATCTGAGGGAATGATTTCAGAGTGTCCAATACCTTGAGTATCCAGAGGCCCAGTCAGCTCCACATGGGAGTCGGTAGCGGGCGCCAGGGGCTGCGAAAGCACCTCACTGAGAACTGGTGACTGACCTAACAGAGGCCTCGCTATAGGTTTTTGACCTCGGATGCCTATGCTTTTCCTTGTCCTTGTGTTTTTTGTAAACTCCGGTCGTTGGCTGTTCCGACAGCATTATATAATTAAACCTTTGGCCAAAGTAATGAAATGCAAAATAGAACCGATGCTTAATAGTGCGTTGGTTAAATCTAGCACAAAACTGACAGCTAGCAACGTTGTGGTCAGGGTCTAGGCAAGGAATACAGTAAGAGTGAAAATCTTTATGAGGTATTTGCTTCCCACAAGAAATACAATTGTTAACTTTTTCTGACATCGGTCTGGAGCAAGAAAAAAGTTTCCCCAACGGGGTACCTAGCTTTAATGAAGACTTCCGTTGTGAAATTCGGATTTGAAAATCTCAGGAGACGGCCGACCGGCACTTGCGAACTGCTTTTGCTTTGGGCACCGCACGGCAAGAAACACTGAAGAAAATGGCGTCGGCTGCATCTTTTATACCCCTGGTGCACTGACGTCAGGGAAGAGGCGACAGTAACCAACGCCGGACCAGGACTTTGGAATTCAGGCCGACTGCGGGTAGCCTGCCAGCAGGATAACCCAACAGTAATGACTGCAACAGTGAAACATGATGAACATCATGGATAATCTTTGCTTTAGGTTAACTTAAGTCTATAAGTGCGGCTGTCAGTTTGGGACATTTGTTCCTATTAGGAGGGTAAAACTTCAATATTTGAAGATGTGCATAGTTTTTTTTGTGCTAGTATTACGTTAAAAAATTTTTTGGGGGGGTGGGTTTTTTGAGGGTTTTCAATAAAACAAAAAGTTTTGTAAGATGTGACATAGGCTCAAATAGATATGACAAGAAACAATGGCACTAAAGATCAACCTGCCAAACAGTGTATGCATGTAACACAAATGCTGGAACTAGACATTTAACCAAAAAAAAACCCTGTTATACATAAAAGGTTGGAACAAAGAACCCACTGTGGTGGTGCTGCAGTAGCGTTGTCACCTCACAGTAAGATGCTGTCTGGTTCGATTCTTAGCTAAAGCGTCTTCTGCGTGGAGACGTGCGTGAATGAGCATACCTTCGTTGAAGGTTGTGCATCAGGGCTGGTAACTCAGCACGTAAAAATCAACTACCAATCATTAGCGGACCGGAGTTTCCGCTGTGGCGACCCCTAACCGGGAAAAGCCAAAAGAAACACCATACATAAAAGGTTGGAACAATAACTGTTTAATACAATGATGCTTTCTGTAATGTCTTTATATGTCAATGGTCTCACAGATAAATACAAAACTGAAAGAGTACTGAGCTAAATTAAAAAATGTAGAGTGCAAATAGCTACGCTGCAGGAGACACACCTGGAAAGAACTGAACATGTGAATTTGATAAAGAATGGTTTTTAGGGTGGCTATTCAGCAGAATACCTGGGACAAAGGAAAAGAGGGGTACTTAAATTAATTGCAACAGGAGTTCCAATAGTGATAGAAGAGAATAAAAAAGATAATAATGGTATATGTGTAGTACTAAGGGCAAGGGAGGAGGATTACAATGGCATGTATTTATATTCCACCAAAACTGCTACAATGGAGCTTAATATAATTCTGGGAGAAATATTCGGCTTTCAGCAAGGAATATTTCTTATATGTGAGGAATGGAATTTGATTTGCAGCAGTGAAGATGTGTCGGGGGACCCACAGGAAAAGTATAACTAAGGAGGGCAGACTTTTGAAGAAATTTTTGAAAATATTTGGCATGGAAGATGTAAATTCAGTACCAAGAGTTTAAAGAGAATTTACATATTATTCCCCACGATACAAAACTGGACTAGGCCAGGCAGAATTTACATTTCACAGGAACATGTTAATTTAATTAAAGGTCTTGATACACACCCAATAACTATTTCAAATCATGTGCCAATAATAACTAAAATGAAAACACAGAGTAATGAAATAAAAATGAGACACTGGCACTTTCCCACCTATATGTTGAACAGAGAGGAACTTAAGCAATGTGTAGTGGAAATTATTCAGGAGCTATTACAGAAGATAGAAGTTTCTTCTGAAAATATAGCTAAGGAGTGGGATAAAATTAAAGTGCAGTTTAAAAACAGAGTGGAAATAAAAGAAAGGGAGACATGGTTAAGAAGTAACAAGAATTACTTAGAAAGACTAACAAATGTAAAAATATTGCAAAATAGGAGGAATCTCACAAAAGAAGAGGAGCAACTGCGGAATGCTAAACAGAAAATAAGGGATTACCTTGAAAATATGCATGAGTTCAAAAAGTCTGCTGTTAAGCAACCGTTTTTGGATAATAACTCTAGAGCAAAAAACGTTTAGCACAACGACTCAGGCATCAGAAAGTAGAAGGGCTGTCACCAAGTTTAGGGAGCCTATAACAAGAAAGATAACAAGAGATCTTCTAGAGGTATTAGAAATTTTTCTGAAATTCTAAGAGGGTCTGAATAAGGCACAGAAATATGGAAATCAAGAAAAGGTACAAGTGAAAATGTTTATGGAAGACTTAAATATGCCAAGGTCAGAGGTAGATGAGGCTCAATTACTAACAGTGAGGACTGGAGGAGGTGAGATATAAATGGTGATGTATAACCATTCTATAGGAAAGTCCCTAAGAACAGATGGTATTCCTGTGGAAGTCTGGAAGCTAGGAGGGGAAAATGATAAAGATCTGGAAGGTTTTCTTTAAGTATTTTAAGAGAAGGAAAAGTACCAACATCCTAGAAGAAAATGGTGGTAGCTGTAATACCTAAAGAGGGTAAAGACCTATATCAAATCTAGCTTCATACAGGCCAATTTCACTAGTAAACTATGACTATAAAATATTATCAAAAAACAGGCACTAGTGCGAAGAACGAGTATAGTGTTAACGTTCCAAAGTTAATGTTTGTTCAAGCAGCCAAGTCCAAATGCTGTTTATGCAAGTTCGTTTATTAATTAAATAAAATAGCAAGTAAAACACTGATAAGCGCTTTCGCCAAAGTTAGCTTCTTCAGATCCTACAGACAATGAATCAAAGCAGCATATTTTATAGTCAACGTAATTGAACATAATGAAATAATTGTAGCAATTAGATGGGTTGATTAAAAGCAATTAAAATTCAGTCACATGGACTGAAAAAACAGTTTTATATCACATAAATAGTTTTATATCACAGATATATATGACTATAAAATTACTATAAAATGTTTATGTCTATAATGGCTACAAGAATGGCAAAATTGGTGCCAAAATCGATAGCTATGGATCCATGTGGTTTTTTGGAGAGGAGGCAAACATATGACAACATTATCAGACAGTGATGATCCAGAGGGAAGCAGAATGTAAGAAACCACCACTGTTGTTTGTGGGTTTTGATGCAAAGAAGGTATCTGACAGAGTAAGCTGGGACTTTATGAGCAGGGCAATGGAAGCATTTGCATTCCCTGATAAAATTATAAGGTTGTTTAGGAGGATATATGACGATCGGAGGTGAAAATTAAAATGGATGGAGTCCTCTCTGATAACTTCTACTTGAACAGAGGAACAAGGCAGGGGTGTCCTCTTTCCCCTTTGTTATTTGCATTATATTTAGAGCCATTCGCACAGAAATTAAGGGACTCGGAAATTCAAGGATATAATTGGTATGGTAGTCAAGAACAGCTGACTGTTTGCAGATTATACTATTTTATACCTGATAAAACCAGAAAAGGACACTACAGTGTTGTTGAACATTTTAAGACAGTTTCAAATATTTTCAGGATATGAAGCTAAAACAAAGGCAATAGCAGCAAATTATGTACCCAAAGACAAATTGGTTCAGCAATATCCATATTTATGGGGACATGATACAATGAAGTATTTAGGAGTATGCAATAAAAATGATTCTGGTGTGGCAGCTAAGGATATGTGGGAAGATACTAAACAAAAGATTATACAAAAACTAAGAAATTGGAAGCTCTGTTATATGGAAATGAATAGTTAAGATACAAGCAGTTACAATGTTTTTAGTCCCTTTAGTCTTATGCACAGCTCTGGCATATTTTTTATCAACCAGAGTAGAAGTTGCGTAAAGCAATTGACAAAGAGCTGAAGGATTTTATCTGGGGAGGGGAAGATGGCAAGAATCAAGTGAGATAAGCTAATTCTTCCAATAGAACAAGGCAGACTGGGATTACCTGATTTGAAGGGGTATTTCAGAGCTAGACAGTTGAGGTTCCTACACATAGCACAAGCAGAAATCTATATTTCAAAGTGAAAAGGCATAATGATGAAACAGGGGGGAAGCTCAAGAAACAAGGAGAGATTGGGATTTTGGATGCAGACCTTTAAGGAGAATAACAATAACCATAAAGTAGCAGAAAGTGTTCTAAGATCTAAGCCAACAAAGGAATAGAGGAAGGAGATCTGCCAATAGGAATGACTAGAATTATGGATACAGACAACAAGCAAGAGGGAGCTGGAATTTATTGGAAAAAACTGGAAAAGGAACCAAGGCATTGACAGCAAATAACTACACAGGGAAAGGTGACAGAATGGGAAGAAGCCAAGAATTTATATGGACTGCAGGTTAGAGACTGCCTTCACTATCAAGGATTGATATCAGAGTATAGACAAAGAGAAAGAAATGAGTGCCCTAAATGAAAGACCATCACTTGTAGAGTTTTTGCTAGAATCTAGAACAGAAGCTGCCATTAAAAGAAGGAATAATTAACACAGCATAAAAAATATCGCATGATAACGATAAGAATCAGAGGAGGTTAGAAAGGATTGGGAAGAGAGACTGGATAAGCAATTCAAAATGAAACTATGGCAGGATATATGTATGTCTCCCAAATATGCAACAAAATCTAGAATATTTAGGATTTTTGATTGGAAAAGTTTACATAGATGTTTTTTCCTCAGGTAGACAGCAAATGTCAAAAGTGTGATGGGGAAGAAATAGGTAACTGGGACCATATTTTTCTGGGAGTGTAATGAGTTGGCAGACTTTAAAGATTCCCTGCAGACTACTCTGTTGGAGATGTTGGGTGGGCAAACTGGTGTAACTAGGGAAATGATTTTTCTGAGCTATGATACAGAAACAAAATTGCAAGACATAGTAAGGCCTTGCCAAGTTTAATTATGGTGGCTGCCAAAAAAGCAATTACTAGGAAATGGAAATCAAAGTATAAGCCAGCTGTACTAGAAGTAGTGAATACAGTAACAATGATGAAACAGCTGGAATAGGGATATTTAAAAAAGGGTAGGAGCAAATTATATAAGAAAAAACAGGAATTGTGCAAACAATACATATGGGGAAGAATGAAATTTAAAAGAAGGAAGGACTTGAATAAGTTATGTAATGTTTAACTGACCATAATTGAGTAGATTACAAATGATGTATAATGTTTGTAACTAGGATTATGTCAATATGCTTTGTGATGTAAAATGCTTGAGGCTGGGATTATCTCAATATGGTTTGTTTTCATTTATGTATGATCATTTATTTATGTATGATCGCCTATGTCATAAGTGCTAAGTTAATAAAGATGCTTCTTGTTTAATTAAAATTAAAAAAAAAAAAAAACAAAGGATGTTAACATTAAATTTATGAAAATAATTGATATGGAAGACGTGAATTCAGTACGAAGAGCTCAGAGAGAATTTACATATTATTCTCTCCGGTACAATAAATGAGCTAGACTACACAGAAATTACATTTCACAGGAACTTCTGCATTTAACTTAAATAACTATTTCAGATCATGTGCCAATAACAACTACGATAAAAAAAATTCAGGGTAATGAAGTAGAAATGAGACACTGATGCTTCCCCACCTGTTAGAAAGACAGGAAATTTAAGGAAAGGGCAGTGGAGATTATTTCAGAACTATTAGGGAAGATAGAAATTTCTTCAGAGGTTATACATAGTAGGTAGGATAAAATGAAGATGGATTTAAAAATAGGGTAAAAATAAAAGAAAAAGAAATAGGCAAGAAGTAACAAGAATTATTTAGAGGGGCTGACAAAGATTAAAATAATTTGCAATAAGGGGAATCTCACAGAACAAGAAGAGGTAGAAATGCAGAGTGCTGAAGAGAAAATTAGTGAGTATCTAGATAATATGCATGATTTTAGAAAGGTTGCTGTTAAGCAATATTTTTTGATAATAACTCAAGAGCACAAAAAAATTAGTACAATGACTTAGGCAACAGAAAGTAGAAAGGATTGTTGCCAAATTTAGGAAGCCTATAACAAGAAAAATAACCAGAGATCCTGTATTGGTAAGAGATATTTTGTAAATTTTATGAATTTCTGTATAAAGCAGTAGAACATGGAAATCAAGAAAAAACACAAATGAAAATATTTATGGAAGACTCAAGTATGCCAAGATTACAGGTAAATGAGGCTCAACAATTAACAGTTAAGATGGGGGCAAGATGAGATAAAAACAATGACATATAATCAATCTGCAGGAAAGTCTCCAGGAATAGATAGCATTCCTGTGGAAGTTTGGAAGGTAGGAGGGAAGAAAGTTATTAAAATCGGGAAGGCTTTGTTTAAAAGTATTTTAAAATGAGGTGGTGCACCAACATCCTGGAAGAAACCTGTGCAGGCTGTGAAACCCAAAGACAGTAAAGACCCATTAAACACAGATTCATACAGGCCCATTTCAATTTTAAACCATGAATATAAAGTGTTTATGTCTACAACAGCTAAAAGAATGGCAAATGTGCTACCAAAACTGACAGATATGGGTCAATGTGGTTTTGTATAGGGAAGCAAACATTAATAGACCAATGAGGATCCACAGGGAAGCAGAATTTAAGAAAATTGCTGCTAATGGTGGTTACTGATATAGAGAAAGCATCTGAAAGAGTAAGCTGGAATTTTGTGAATGGAAGCATTTACACTCCCTGATTAATAAGGTTAAATAGGAGGATATATGAGGAATTGGAGACATCTCAACTGTCCAGATTTTTGCAGAATGTCCAGATTTCTCCTCATATTTTGGTCTGTTTCTCACTAAATTTTGTTTTTCTGGAAAAATCATTGTCAAATTATTGAGGACTGAAGTCAGAAAATAATATGCATAAGAATTTCAAACTTCATACCCTTCAGAAAATCCATACTAATGCAAAACCTGTTATTCTATCAACTTTCTAAGTTTGTAAGAGCAGTAGTTAAAAATTGTCTCGATTTTTGGGCCTTTGCCCCCTGTTAATTATGGCTTTGTCCAGATTTCTTGCAATAAGAGGTTGAGAGGTATGGCATGGTCTGAATATAGGAACCAGGCAGGTGTGCCATCTTTCCCTTTTGTTATATGCAGCATTTTAGAGCTACTGGCAATGAATATAGGGGATTCAGAAATTCAAGGATAGAATTGGTATGGTAATCAAGAAAAGTTGGCTTTATTTGCAAATTATATTATTTTGTACTCGACAAAAACATAAAAAGACATCTTTTCGGAGACAGTTTCATGTTTTTTCGGAGACAGTTTCATGTTTTTTGGAATATAAAATTACTGCAGACAAAACAAAGGCTACAGCTGTAAATTATGTACCCACACGTGAATTGGTTCAGCAGTACCCATATTGACAGGGACATGATAAAATGAAGTATTCGGGAGTATGGGTTAAAAAAGATACTGTTATGGCAGTTAAGGATATGTGGAAAGAGACTTAACAAAAGAGCATACAAAAACTGAGACAGTGGATGCTCTTGTTTGTGGATATGGATAGCAAGATACAAGCAGTGAAAATATTTTAAGTCCCTTTAGTTTTATACACAGGTCAACCATATTTTTATCAATCAGAGAAGCTGTGGACAGTAATTAATAAAAAGAGTTGAAGGATTTTATCTAAGAGGGGAAGAAAGCAAGAGTCAAGTGGGGTTAAGTTGATGTTTCCAATAGAACAAGGCGGTTTAGGATGATCTGGTCTGAAGGGCCATTTTAGAGGAACGGAGTTAAGGCTCATATACATAACACAATCAGAAAGTTATAATTCAAAGTGGAAATTGAAATGGATGATGATGAAGTGTGCGGGGGGAGTCAAGAAATAAGGAAAAAGTGGGATTTTTAATGTATATACTTAAGGAAAATAACAACAGCTATACAGGATATTATATGCATAGCAGAAAGTATTCTAGGAATTTAACCAGTGCAAGAATGGAGAAAAGGGATTCTGCTGATAGGGGATGACTGCAATTAGGGGTACACAGAATATGCAAGAGGGGCTGGAATTTACTGGGGAAAACTGGCAAAGGAACCAAGGTATTGGCCGGAAACAACTAGACAGGGAAAAGCAACAGAATGGGAAGAGGCCAAGAAGACATTTGGAGGGCAGGCTAAAGACTACCTTCCCTATCAGTGACATAAGTATAGACAAAGAGAAAGGGACTGGGGAACCCTAAGTAAAATACCTGCTCTGGTAGAGTTTCTAGTTAAATCTAGAACAGAAGCTGCTGTTAAAATGGAATAATAAGTAGGAAATATAAAATATGTACAGCAACTATAGCAATCAATCAGTGGAGATTAAAAAATATTGGTAATACAGATTGGATAATCACTTCACAAGGAAACAATGTGAGGACATATGTATGGCTCCAAAATATGCAACAAAGTCTAGAAGATTTAGGATTTCTGCTTGGAAGTGTTTGCATAGGTATTATACCCCAAGCTGACTCCAAAGAATTTATCTTCAGATAGATGGCAAATGTTGGAGATGTGACGGGGAAAAAAAGAGGTAACTTTGAACATATGTTTTGGGAGTATAATTAGCTGGCAGACTTTTAAAATGCCCTAAAAGAGCACTCTATCAGAAATATGGGGTGAATAAATGGATGTAATTAAGAAAATGATTTTTTGAGCCAAGATACAAGATCTGAATTGTCTAGACATAATAAGGCCTTGTTAAGTTTAATTTTGAAGGTGACCAAGAAAGTAATTACTAGAAAATGGAGATCAGTCTAAATCAACTGTTCTTAAAGTAGTGAGTACTGTAACAGAGATAAAAGAACTGGAAGTGGGATCTTTAAAAAAGGGTAGGAGTAAACTACACAGACAAAAATAGAAATTGGGGGAACAATACATACAGAATGTTTTGGAGGAGATGTGAGGATTAAGGCACGGCAGGAAATGAGCAATTTATGTAATGCTAGAGTGATGATAATTGTACAAAAGCATATATTGATATATAGCATTTGTAAAACAGAGCATGTTAACATGGCATGTTTTCTTTTATATAAATGTATGTTTGCCTAGTTCTTAAGCGAGAATTCAATAAAGGTGTTAAAAAAATAAAGTCTGGAAAAGTTTAAGGAAGGACTGAGACAGCAACTCTAGGTTATTAAAGAGGATATGAGACAAAGTCAGAGGAATGAGGAAGGCAAAAAATCCTTAGATGAAGCAGCCAGAGAAAGGCTAAGAGAATGCTGGTTTAGTGTTGGACAAGTAGTGACATGGAGTTTCACAAAAGGCCCTCATCAACTATGCCAATTGGGCATCAGTAAGCTTTGAGAAATGATAATAAAAGAAATTGTACAGAGGGAGTACATGTATAGTTATGATTGAGGCTGGATGCTTTCCTGGGATGCAATTTTTGAATAAGAGTGAAAAATGATGAAAGTATTTTACAAAGTTGTTAATTTGAAGAGATTTTTGACAAAATGACAGAGGTGCCATTCACTAACTATTTATGAAAGATAAAGCTTGTGCAGTGGAAGAATATTTTGAGTGGGGAACTAATTACTGTCATCATGATGTACAGGGTTCACCAACCTGAGACTAAAAAGTTGTTGAGAAGACTTTGAGATGAAAATCATATTGGAAGCAATATGAATTGGCCTATGGAATATATAAGGAATATTTGATACAGAATATGGCACAAATATGCCACTACTAACAATGGCAAACACCTACATGGGCAAGAGAAGGTGATTCAGCCTGTAAGGCATCAAATGGGTGACATTCAGAAGAAGGCTACATGGACAATTAGGAAACTATCACAGTAAAGACACATATTACTGGAAAGGAGGATGAAATATGAAAAAAATTAAGGTTGCATGATATTCCGCAGGGAAAAGGAAAAAGTTATTTGTTGGACTATGTGAGAGATAAAATGGAGGAATGGACTTTTTTAAATAAAGGATGTCTTGAGTGTTGCATTTGGAAAATGCTTGCTACTGTCAGAAATGGAGGTCAAGCATATAAAGGTCGAAAAGGAGGTCAAGCACGTAAAGGTCAGGCTGATAATGACGGAATTTTCTAATGCATTTCGAGAGAGGAATTGTTGTGAAAGGTGTGATAACCATGTAGAAAACTGGCAGCGGTGGGTGAATACAGAAAGAGCTGTACCCAATTTACTGATTTAAAGATCGACTGTATATGACTGAGATTTAAGATTTCATTCCCAGCAACACTACAGTTATTCCAAGATGGAAAAGTGTTGGTGTTGGACAATCCCGGTGAGGCAACTGAAAAAAACAGACAGTACCAGTGAAACTCATGCAGCTAAAAATGCTGCAAAAGGAAAAGATGTGACTCAAATGACAGACTATATTCCATGGAAGTAAAATGAGAGGAAAAGTCTGCTTTGACAGAGAAGATTGCTCTATTTCAGCAATGAGTTTTGGTACAAAGTGATTGTACAGACTGAGAAACATGACCTGAAATTAGAAGTTATGTCCTTACCATAACGTTCCATGTGGAGTGTTCATCTCGCCTTTGTTCTTACACCTGGGTTCGGAGCCGATCCTCGGCTCCGTGTCGGACGCTTGCAAGCTCTGCATCGAGAAGAAGCTTGAGACAACCTAATACCCACAATCCCCCTCTGCCTTTACCTCAGATACAGTTTGCAAGCAAACCAGCAGTCAGAGAGAGAACACACTCATGCCAAAAATTTACATAAAAGCAAGAACACTTATATATATATATATATATATATATATACACACATGTACATCATATATATACAACAACTGCAAGTGCAGAAGCAGAATATCCCAGACCAGGCACCAAACTGAACGTTCTTCCTGAGGGTGGGAGGGTGGGAATGTAAGAACAAAGGCGAGATGAACACTCCACATGGAACGTTATGGTAAGGACATAACTTCTAAATGTGAGAGTGTTCGATCTCGCTTGTTCTTACACCTGGTAGCGTCCCTAGCTCCATGTTCCTGAGGAACTCGCGGGAGAACGTTCTTGAGCACAGTGGAACCAAAGGTTGCCCTGTCCCTAGAAACCCTGTCTACTTTGTAATGAGAGATGAATGTATGTGGTTTAGACCAAGTAGCAGCTGCATAAATCGTGTCTAATGGTAGGCGAGCTGCATGAGCCAGGGATGTAGACACTGATCTTGTAGAATGTCCTTTGGGTTTGACAGATAAAGTTTGATTTGAAGAATCATAAACGTATATAATACAATCAGTTAGCCATTTGGAAAGAGTTCGTTTAGTAACTGCTACACCTTTCCTGCTGTCAGCAAAAGCTACAAAAAGTTGATCAGATTTCCTGTGATCCTTTGTTCTATCGAAGTAAAATCTAAGTTGTCTATGAACATCCAACTTGTGTAACATATACTCCAACTTATTGGAGTGATTTTTGAAAAAGGTAGGCAGTTCAATGGATTGATTAATGTTATTAATAGAGCAAACTTTGGGGAGAAAGGATGGATTAGTGCGAAGAGATACTCTGTCAGAGTGAAAGATCAGATAAGGGTGTTTAATGGAAAGAGCCTGAAGCTCAGACACTCGCCTAGCGGATGTAATGGCTACCAAAAAGAGGGTCTTCCACGACAAATACTTCAATGGACAAGAGGAGGCTGGCTCAAATGGAGGTAACATCAATTTAGATAGTAAAAGATTTAGATTCCGGAGATGTAGGAGTTCTAACTGGTGGTCTAATATGGAAAGATCCTTTTAAAAAGGCCTTACAAAGTCTGTGAGCCATAATAGGTGCCCCACATTCTTCCACATGAAAGTTGGAAATGGCAGCCAATTGCACTCTTAAAGTGGCAGGAGAAGCTCCTTGGTGGAACAATTCTGTTAAAAACTCCAAGATCTTGTTTAAAGGAGCTATAACAGGGTCCAAATGCTGTGTATTTGCCCAGAACACAAAACGCTTCCATTTACTAGTGTAGGTCTTTGTAGTGGAAGCTTTATGAGAAGCCACTAGTATATTCTGAACTGCAGGTGAGAGAAGATCAGACCTGGCTAAGTAGGGAAGCGGAGCAGCCAAGCTGCTAGATGGAGTGACAAGAGCGAGGGGTGGGGAGCCCCTGACGAGTGGGTCAGTAGATCTGGCTCCGGGTCTAGGATCCAGGGTCCCCGAATGCGGTGTGCCAGCAGAAAGGGAAACCAAATTTGACGAGGCCAGAATGGGGCAATGAGGATAATCGTCCTTTGCAGGTTGTTGGCTTTCTGCAGAAACTTTGCAATCAGGGGAAAGGGAGGAAAAGCGTACAGGAGACCCGGGGGCCAATCGTGAACCAGTGCGTCCCTGGGGACTTCCCCTGGAGGGGGTAATAGGGCAAAGTAGCTCCTGCATTTGGCGTTCATTGGAGACGCAAAAAGATCGCAGGAAGGCTGGCCCCACTTGCGAAAAATCTTCTTCGCAACTGACTGTTTGAGGGACCACTCGTGAGGCAACAGGATTGCTCTGCTCAGCCTGTCGGCTATGACGTTGGATGACCCCGGGATATGCGTTGCGATCAGAAAGCGACCCGTGGACTCCGCCCATTGCCAGATTCTCATGGCCAGTCTGCATAGCTGATAAGATTTGGTTCCCCTTGTTTGTTTATGTACCAGACTACGGACATGTTGTCTGTCTGAACTGCAATAGTCCCTAGAGGAAGAAGGGGAGCAAAGTGTTGCAACGCTAGAAACACTGCCCTCAACTCTAGAACATTGATGTGCAGATTGTACTCTAAATTGGTCCATTCGCCTTGGACTGTCTGTCCCTGAAAGATGCCCCCCCCCCCCCTATCAGGGAAGCGGCCGTGGTCACCCTAGCTGTCCGCGTGGGTAGCACAAATGGTCTTCCGCTGGAAAGGTTGCAAGTCTGAAGCCACCAGGCTAGGTGTGATTTGCATGTGTTTGTGATCAGAATTTCGTGTGCTAGAGGTAGTTGTTGGAACGACCATTGTGCAAACAGTAGCCATTGTAGAACTCTCATGTGCAGTCTTCCCAATGGTATCGCAATGAGAGAAGCTGCCATGAGACCCAAAACCTTCAGAACCAGTTTTGCTGGGGATTTTCTGGATGACAGAAGAAGAGATATGTGGCTTTGTAGTGAGGCTATCCTTTCTGGAGGAAGCCTTAGAATTAAATGATGCGTATCCAATTCCGCTCCTATGAATAAGATATGCTGTGATGGCTGTAGTAAAGATTTTTCGAAATTTACGGAAATTCTGAGGTGAACACAAAGTTGTAGAGTGTAATCCCTGGCCTGTATCAGTTGACGCCGGGTGGTGGCAGAAAGGAGCCAGTCGTCCAGATACGGAAACACCTGGAATCATAGGCGTCTCAGATGAGACGCTACCACTGCCATGCATTTGGTGAAAACCCTGGGGGCTGAGGTCAGACCAAAGGGCAGGGCTCGAAACTGACAGTGACTGGCTCCCAGCCGGAAGCGCAAATGATCTCTGGACGCCCTGGCCATTTTGATGTGGTAGTATGCGTCCTTCAGATCTATGGAGCACATCCAGTCGTCCTTCTGTAAGAATGGAAGGATCGATTGAAGCGTGACCATTCGGAACTTTTCTTTCCTGACGAAGGTATTGAGGTTGCTTAGGTCCAGAATCGGCCTCCAGTCCCCTGTCTTCTTTGGAACTAAAAAGAACCTTGAGTAAGTTCCGAATCCTCTTTGGTCCGCTGGGACTGGTTGGATGACTCTTTTTTTCTAGCAGCTTTGAAATTTCTATAGCTGCTGGGTCTCACAGATGGGGCGGCACATCTGGGAGTCTTCTCTTTGGAATGGGGGTGGATAGGAAGGGTATTCTGTAACCTCTGGTAACCACGCTTTTTACCCAGTTGTCTGTAGTAAGATTTTGCCAGGTCTGAGGGTATAAAGCTAAGCGACCCCCGACTGCCTCCAGAGCAGGACAGTCGGGCCTCCTCTCAGGAGTGCTGGAAAGGTTTTCCAGGGGTATCCCTGTCACCTTGGTTTTATGGACCCCTCTGCCACCAGGGCGGCGTCTTCCACCTCTGCCCCTCCTCTGCCTCTAGAGGGGCATCACCCTGTGTGCCTGGGAAAGAACCTTGGGGTTTTCGAAACCACATTTTCCCACCGCGTTGCCCTTTGGGGTACGGTCTGGATGGGGTGGAAAAACGGACTCAGACAGCAGACAGAGTCTTTCCCTCCTGCTCACACTGGGTAAGGGTCTCCTTTACTTTGGGGCCAAAGAGAGTGGCACCGTCAAATGGGGCGTTAGTAAAGGAAGACTTGAAGGCTTCCGCAAATGAACATAAGCGCATCCAGGATTGTCTACGAAGAGCAATCGCTGAAGCTGCTGCCCTACTCGATCCTTCGGCTGCGTATGAGATCAGCCTCATGGACGAGTTTACAATGGATGTAAGGGTATTGAGTTGTGCTGTAACTTTCTCCGAGACAGCAGCATCTGTAGTACCCTGGAGGGTATCTCCCAACTCTTTGATTAGATCCCTCTGTAGTCGTGTGAAGTGGGTCAAATAGTTTAGGGATCGCATAGAAAAAGCCGCTGAACTAAAAATGTGCTTCCCGTACCTGTCCATGGTCCTAGAATCTTTGTTAGGGGGATGGACAGATGAGGAAGATTCCGACATCTCCTTTTTCGTGGCCGCTGCCACCACCATAGCGTCCACTGGAACTCCTTTTGTCAGATAAGCCTTGTCCTGGGGTTCAGTAATATACTTATTAGGCTTTCTAGGAACTGGCTCCACCGTGTCAGGAGTCTCCCACGCCCTTCGAGCAATCAGCTCCATTAACTCATCGAAGGGCGGAGTGACCCAGGAGGAGGAAGGGCGAGCACCAAATGCCTTCAGCAAGACCGACACATCCTCAGAAGGGGGGAGGGACTGCCAATCACCTCTCTGCTTTAGGATCTCCAAGATGTCAGAAAAAGAGACATCTTCTGAGGGTGACTTTGGGGACCCTTCTGACTCATCCAAGTCAGTATCTGATGTCAAAGATTCTTGTGGAGAATCTAAGTGTCTCCTCTTACACAATCTTTTCCTAGGGACTTCTTCGGGGGCAGCATCTGAAGAAGCCTCCGAGGAAGAGGGGGCACCCTCCAGGGGTGGCTGAGACACAGGTGCTCGACGCTTAGCTGTAACCGTGGGTGCAGAGGAGGATAACGGACCTTTATGGGGAGGAGAAGCTGTTTCTGCTGATGTGGTTGTCTGGGTAGACAACACCTTCCTCATGAGATCGAAAGCCCCCGGGTCCCGAGTCGAGGTATCTCCCGGTTCCGAAGAAATGGGAAGAATCCCCGAAACAGGCCCCGAAGGCATCGACCCCGAGGACGGAACCGAGTCGATCCAAGCCGAGGCCCCGAGAGGGAGCGTCGGAACCGAAACATCGGTCCGACTCTCGGTCCCGGAACCCAGGATGGATCTTCGGCTCCGAGACTCCGGTACCGGATCCAACGGAGTCGAGGTGAACGGAGCCGACCGAGAAAAGGACGGTTCTGGCACCGAGGGCTCCACAATCAGCAGCTCAGGTTCTTCCGGCTCCGAAGACTGGACAGGTCTCGGAGGAGGAACAGATGGAGACAGTGGAAGGCCTTCAAGTCTCGACACCAATTGAGAGGAGACAGAGATGAGTTTGGATAAGGCCGTATTCTCCATTAACTTCTGCACCACACGGTCTACATCGGTATCAGAAAGGGGTCTGGAAGAACGGGTCGAAGGAATCGAAGATGGAGCCAACCTCAACAGTGTCGGGGGAGGGAGCTCCGTCAACGGTTCCAAGACTCGAGGCTCGGAAACTGACAACAGTTGAACACTCGGCCCCGAAGTCTGTGGAACCGGTGATCTAACTTTTACTGAAGAGCTCGGAGCTGATGACCTGGGCTCCGACGTCTTCGATTCCTTCGAGGATTTGGATGCCTGATCTGAAGCATCTAGAGCCTCTTGAAAAGTAGGTTTTAACAAACCCCTATCCATGAGTTTCCTGCGCCTATCTGTCATGACCCTCCCACTGAAAGAATGACAAATAGAGCAGTCTTCTTGCAGATGGAGAGGGCCAAGACAGTAGATGCAGGAACTATGATTGTCAGTAACTGACATCTTTTGCCCACATTGGCAACGCTTGAATCCAGATTTAGCCTTCTCAGACATCTTAAACTTAATATGGTAGAAAGTGAGAAGTCAAGTCCAGCAGTAAAGTCCAATCCGGTGAAATTGTCGAATCCAGTAAAAGAAAAAAATGTCTATCCGGTAGTCAATCCAGTAAGGGGGTGGTAGGCCCCGAGGGAAACTCTAATAAGTTTAAAATAAACTTAAACGGAACCGAGAATTCCTCAACCATACCACACACACACACTTAGTCACTAAACAAACTTTTTAGAATAAAATTATTCTGAAATAACAAGAAAAAAATCTTAATCTTAGCTTTAGGTGCTCGAGCTCGACCCAGTGATGCGAACGCTGCAGCGGCAAACTAGATCTGAGGTAAAGGCAGAGGGGGATTGTGGGTATTAGGCTGTCTCGAGCTTCTTCTCGATGCAGAGCTTGCAAGCGGCCGACACGGAGCCGAGGATCGGCTCCGAACCCAGGTGTAAGAACAAACGGCGAGATCGAACACTCTCACATTGGTAGTTTGAAGGACTGTGAATTTTGACCTCACCTGCGCACTGCAGATGAATTTACAAAATTAGGCATAAACCCATGTCACCCAATGGATATCCAGCTGGCTCACTGATAGGACACAAGAAGTTAGGATAGGGTAATTCACCTCCACAAAGAGGCAATTCACTAGTGGAGTCACACAGGAATCGGTGCTGGGGTCTCTCCTTTTAGCATCTACTTCTCTGAAGTCGAGGGCCTCTGGCTGACCAAGCTGTAAGACAGCAACATACTTGGCATGGTCAATGAACCCGCTAAAGAGAGATACTCTTCAGGGGGGCCTGATGTACACAAACAACTGGTGCTAGAGAATAAAACTCAATACGAAAAAAATGTATAATAGTACCCTTTGGAAAGACAGCCAGCCCTTGAAATTACATTGATAGTACACCCCTAAAAGCAAACCAGTGATCAGGGATCTGGGAACACTTGTCAACAGTAACCTGACCTTTGATCACTATGTGTCTTCTGTGGTGAGAAAAATCATCGTACATTGCACAACTTACAAGTAAGGGAATGACATCTAGGAACAATGAAGTCATTGTTCTACTATGCCTAGCTCTCATCAGATCAATCAAGTACAATGCACCACTTGGTATGTACTTGACCAGGCACTTGCAACATCTCGAGAGACCACAGAGGTTCCTCAACAAAAGAATAAAGGGAGTAAACAAGAGCTGCCATAGTGATATTATCAACCCCCTATCGCTGTACTCATTTCCCACAGACTGCTGCACATTGATCTATGCCTAGCCTACAAGGCATCCTCTGATCCCACACTGATAGATTTGTTGGATATCTATAAAACAAACACCATCAGAAGTACTCGTTCACAGGACCTAAACCTCATTTGCAACATAAACAGGACATGCTGAATGGACAGGTACGTGTCTCAAAGATTACCACTTCTGTGGAACAGGCTTCGTATAGCTATGTGAAGCAAAGTTCATCCTAAACCCTATTCAAATATAACTTCGAGCAATGGATGGGATATTACAAATTTACTCCTTGTTTGGTACAGACATCCCCAATGGACAAGGGCAGCCTGTGAACACTTGGTGTACAAACCTGTAATAGCAATCATAAAACTTCTTGGGCTATTGGTACATGTCAGCAATATTTTAGTAAATCTGGGGTAAGCTCGACTAGGCTTAAAAAGGCTCATAGGTTGATATCCTAGTAATTACCTATGAAAAGAAACAGCCCTTTAGCAAAATCATACCAACCCTTTGTGTTACCTTTCTAAGAAGAAGGGTTAGAAAAAGAAGTTATGTACTTACCATAACGTTCCATGTTAGTTGTCTTCATCTCATCTTCCTTCTTGCTGGTTGGGATCAGAGCCGATCCTCGGCTCCGACTTGGCCATCTTCAATAGCTCAAGAGCTGTTTACTGGCTCTTGGCTACCCCTTATCCCATGATACCTAGCGATAGCTACCCAGATCACGTTTGAAATAGCTAACTCCAGACATAACAAGAGAATAAACCAGTTAAATAATTAGTTGACTATACCTGCCATATCCTCCAAGACAAAAGAGGAAAAACAAGAGAACAGACAGCCAGTGAAATAGAAACTCCTCTCAGTCCACTAGGACAGGGGGACAGAGGGTGGGATGCAAGAAGGAAGGCGAGATGAAGACAACTAACATGGAACATTATGGTAGGTACATAACTTCTTTATGTTAAGTTGTCTATCTCGCCTTCGTTCTTGCTGGTTGGGACAGCGTCCCTAGCACCTAATATCCTGGGTGGCTCAGTGGAACAGACTCTTCAGAACAGTGGAACCAAAGTCAGCTCTGCTCCTGGAGACCATATCCAACTTGTAATGAGAAATAAAGGTATGAGGATTTGCCCACATGGCAGCTGCACAAATAGAATCCATGGGCAACCTAGACTGGAAGGCTACAGAGGTGGCCAAGGCCCTAGTAGAATGACCTTTCGGTTTAATAGGTAACTCTTTGTTTCTTAACTGATAAATGAAAGTAATAGTGTGTGACAACCACCTAGACAAGGTTACCTTGGAAACTGGGAGACCCTGTTTGCCCAAGGCATAAGAAAGGAATAGTTGGTCCGATTTCCTCATTTCCTTGGTTCTGTGCAGCTAAAAATGCAATTGTCTATGAACATCCAATTGGTGTAGTTTGTACTCTGCCTTGTTGGTATGATTAGGGAAAAACACAGGAAGATCTATAGATTGGTTTATTTTCTGAGCAGACTTTGGGGAGAAATGAAGGATTAGTCCGCACAGCAACCCTGTCCTTATGAAAAAGCAAGTAGGGAGGACGAACACATAGCGCCTGAAGTTCAGAGACGCATCTGGCTGAGGTAATAACCCCCAGAAAGAGTGTCTTCCAAGACAGAAACATGATAGAGCAGGACGCTGCTGGTTCAAAAGGGGGCAGAATTAAAGAAGTTAGGACTAAATTAAGGTCCCAAGGAGGAGGGGGATCTCTCAATGGAGGCCTAAGAAGAGTTGTCCCTCTCAAAAAAGCTTTACAGAGCTTATGAGACATAATGTTAGAATTTGAAAAACCAACATGAAAGTTAGAAATGGCTGCCAATTGTACCCTGATCATAGCAGAAGCGGACCCAGAGTGAAATAGTTGTGCTAGGAATTCCAGAATTTCGTGGACTGGGGCTGTAAAGGGATCCACATTCCTAGCCTTTGCCCAACAGGAAAAACGTTTCCATTTGCTGGCATAAGTTTTCCTCATTGTAGACTTGTGAGAAGAGACGATAATCTCACGGACTGCTGGGGAAATTCTGGGAAGCCTGGCTAAGGTTGGAAGTGGAGCAACCAAGCTGTGTCTTTCACCTGTGGTCCAAAAAGAAAGGAACCATCAAAGGGAGTGTTGGTGAAGGACTTTCGAAAGGGTTCTACAAAGTTACACAGCCGCATCCACGCATGCCGCCTAAGGGCCACACCCGTACCTGCGGCTCTACTTGTCCCATCGGCTGCATAGGAAATGAGCCTCATGGAGGAGTTAACAACAGAATTAAGCGTCGCTAGCTGAGAAGCTACCTTGGCTTGTGCTCCCTCAGCTGTTGGATCTTGGAGAGTATCTCCGAACTCTTTAAGGAGATCCCTTTGAAGTCGAGTAAAATGACAAAGGTAGTTCAGTGACCTCATAGAGAAGGTCGCTGAAGTGAACATTCGCTTCCCGTATCTGTCCATCGTCCTAGACTCCTTGTTAGAGGGATGTACAGACGAAGAGGTCTCCGCTAACTCTTTTTTGGTGGCTGCTGCTACCACCATGGCATCAACAGGAACACCTTTTGAAAGGAATTGCTTATCCTGAGGTGCTGTAATGAATGTACCAGGTCTCCTCGGAGTTGGTTCCACTGTATCCGGAGCTGACCAAGCCTTTCGAGCCACCACTATCATAAGCGGATCGAAAGGCGGAGACACCCAGGAGGTGGAAGGTCGGGAACCGAAAGCATCCAGAAATACAGACTCATCCTTGGTAGGAGCTAGGGGATTCCAGTTCCCCCTCTGCTTAAGCATTTCTAGAATGTCCGAGAAGGAAACATCTTCAGAGGGGGATCTCGGGGACCCTTCTGAATCATCTAAGTCTGTATCAGAAGTGACAGACTCAGGGGAGTCAATGTGCTTCCTCTTAGACTTTTTCTTCCGGGGGGGGGGGCTCCTCTGAGTGATCAGGAGAGGCCTCAGAAGAGGAGGAAACACCCAATGGGGTATCCTGGAGCATCGGTTCCCTACGCTCAGAGTCTGGAGGAGGAGCAGAGGTTGGCACAGGCACTACAGGGGACAGAGCTGGTGGGGCTGAAAGTGGAGCTGACTCAGAGGACAGCACACTCCGCATGACATCGAAGGCATCCCTGCTCTGATGTAGAGAAAGCTCAGGTTCCGAAGAAATAGGAATCTTTCTCTGCACCAAGGGGGACGGCTCCGAGGCCGATGTTGGAGCGAAGCTCACCTGCGCCAAAGCTCCAAGAGGGAGAATGGGGTCGGACAAGGGTCCGATGCCACTTGCCCCCTCGGAGCTGACTAGGGAGCCCCGGCACCCAGATCCCTCGATGGAAGGTACCACCGAGGGAATTGGAGCAAGTTATCGCAGCCGATGGTTCCACTACTGGAACCCTAACGCACTCCAGCT
This sequence comes from Protopterus annectens, assembly GCF_019279795.1. Taxonomy (NCBI): domain Eukaryota; kingdom Metazoa; phylum Chordata; order Ceratodontiformes; family Protopteridae; genus Protopterus; species Protopterus annectens. The sequence goes on along the minus strand of NC_056737.1, from coordinate 482,698,517 downwards.
CCGAACTCATTGGAGTTGGAGGAGGAACATCAAGAGAAGTGGACAGAGCCGATACCTGTTGAGGAGGGCTGGACAACAATTTAGCTAGTGCCTGTGACTTTAGCAACCTACTGACCACTCTCTCCACATCATGATCTGACAGCCTAGAGGATCGAGAGGAGTGAGCGGATCAGTGACTACGCTCGCTCTGAAGTAAAGGAGACCGAGGAGCCGAATGCACTGACTCTAGGGAAGGGGACCTCTGCCTCTTGTGACTCTGCAACGGCTCCGAAGCCTGTCCGAAGATTGTCTTGTCGGTTCCAGCCAGAACCGACGTAGAAGGTAAATCCTGAACCGAAGACGGCTCCGAACTTGGAGCGACGGCTTAGTGGATTTAGGGGATTTTACTGGCTGCGAGCTCTTGGCCGGTGAATCCGGGGGTTTTAAAAGACCCCTGAGAATCAATTTGTTCTTACGCTCCTGCAGGACTCTTGGACTAAAGGCATGGCAAATAGAACAAGAGTCCTGCAGGTACACAGCGCCTAAACAATAGACGCAAGAAGTGTGCCCATCTGTCAGAGACATTTTCTGACAGCATGAGTCACACTTCTTAAAACAAGAAACCTTAGATTCCTTTGACATACTTAACAGTAGAAAGAAAACCAACCAATATGACAATAAACAAGAGCAATATCTACTCTACAGGAACAAAAACAGACCTACTAGAAAGGCTTCTTTGACGTATCCAGAAAAGTCCTAAAGACTGAAGCCATAAGTCTGAGCTCCATGAGTGATCATCCAATGTCTTCCTTCACAAGAACCTGGTGGATACTGCCTACACTGTCAGATAAAAACATCTTCATTTCTGCCTTCCTAGCTGACTCCTCCACATAAATAACAGTGTGCATGGACACGTTCAGGTCCTAGAACACAGGTGCCCCTGAAATGGTATGCACTCAAATGTCCAGCAGAAACAGACAGATTATTCGGTTGTTGCAAATGCACCTTATCAGAGTTGTCAGCCACAGGACATATGACAGATGTGTACCTATGGTTCTCATCGCTCACCTCTCTTGTAAACTTTTTATTTACCTGAGGGAGAAAATCTGCTGAAGGAGAGGAGAACAAAATCATGGCTGCTCACACTAAGTACTAAAGACGTTTTCTCTTGAAAGATACAAAAGGAGTTTAATCTGCTCTAACAGTCTTGAGGATAAATGACTGGCAAACTAAAAACATCATGTTCAGTCTCCAAATAAACATACACAATTACAATGGTAATTTTTATATGGAATTTGGCACCCATAACTAGACTTTCCTTTTTTTAACAGACAAGAAAAAAATCATGTGAAAATATAAGAAACAGGAAGGATACCCAACAATGTACTTATTTATGTGAAAACAATGTGCTGAAGCTGACAGCAAGGTTATACCAGATGGGAAGCTGATAAGAATGTGCATACATAGATAGGCTAGTGGCTAGAAAATTCTGAGTTTTGGTGCAACAGTATGCTCCTTTTATACTAGCACATCCTCTCAGTCCAAGGGCAGATGGAGGGCACACAAGGAAAAAGCATGAAGCTTTGTAAACTGACCATACATAGGAAGTTACTAGGCTACTGGCCCTGAGGCCCTTATAAGCCTAGCCAAGAGTTCAGCCCATGTTAGGCCAAGTCAGCACCCCCAAAGCCCCCATCGAGCAGGGACACAGGTGGAATCCCAGGGGTGTATTTTCTGTTTCCCATCCAGTTATCCAGGTTGCGCTTAAAAAGGGATAATGAGGTAGTCTGCTTGACGTGGAGAGGGAGTCTATTCTACAGATGGGGAGTATTTGGGACACAAATCTGTCCCACCAACAAGTCCTATTGATGTCACAGACCAGGCTGAGGTTGGGCGTGTGGGTTACTCGAGTGGAGCCTGACTTGTGGATATGCAGCAGTCCCATTAAGGTGGGGTTTGAGATGCAATGTATGCCAGACAGAGGCCACCTTTTAGCCTGTGTAGGGTAGATGTTTGAGGCCCTGGATTCTCCTGGTGATGAACCTCTGTGGTCTCTCCAGCTGCTGCATGTGCTTTGCAGTACATGCCAAAGGGGGAGTTGTACTCAATAACTGGCCTTATAAGGGAAGAATACAGGGACGTTATGACCTCCTTGACCCTGGATGAGATACCCTTACTTATGAGGTGGGCCATGTAGAAAGCTTTCCATACAACGGAAGCAACAATATGGTCAAAAGTCAGGTTGCTATCAACCTTGGTGTCCAAATCCCTCACGACTGATTGCGTGTTTAGGATACTGTTATTAATGGGATAATATGTGGGGACGGCACTTTCCCCAAAAGGGATGATAATGCAATTTTTGGCATTCAGCTTGAGGCCATGTTTCTGGCACCAGTGATTTGTTTGGGTGAGATCCTCTTGGAGGACATCCACATCACTTGGGGAATTGATGACCGTGTCCAGCTTGCAGTCATCTGCCCACTGGTTTTGGTCTGCACCTCAGAGAAGTATATCCCGAATAACAGAGGCTCCAAGAGCGATCCCTGGGGTATGCCGCTCGTTATGGGTCTATTGCTTGAGGTGGCTTTCCCTATTTTGATTAGGTGGGTTCTATCAGTGAGCCAGTTTGCTACCCATCTGGTAACATATGGATTGATGCCTAGATGAAATAGTTTATCAATTATGCCTGAGTGAGGAACAGTGTCAAAGGCTTTGGCCAGGTCAAGGTAGGTGGTATGCATGATCTTCGTGTCTATATTAGAACACCGAGCGTTCAAAATTTTGAGTGTTCTAATATTGAACCCTATGAATCGAAAATTTAAAACATCGAACATACAGAACAGTGAATTTTTTCCTAGGGAAAAAATTTGCTGTTCCAAAACACATACACACAACACAAGCACACCAAACAAACAGCAGTCCACACACATATACCTAAACTCTTACACCTAACCCTACACTAAACTATACATACACCACTAACTATCCACTTACCTTAACCCAAACCCTAACCCTAAGGTCCGTCACTATCGCACAGTCACCTCACCCGTGCTCTAACCCTAACTCACCTACCCCACCCTAACCCTCACGTTCACACAATCGCACACTTACTTGACCCGCGCCCATAGCCAGCCTTAGGCATAGGCCAACTAGGCGGCCGCCTAGGGCACCGCTCTAGCAGGGGTGCTTTTCCAGTATTTATTTAGTGTAGTAAGACAAGGATGGGGGTTACCAGGTAGTGTGGTGGGGGGCACCGTGGAGCCCTTTTGCCTAGGGCACCAGTTGACCTAAGGCCGCTCCTGCCCGCGCCCTAACCCTAACTCACCTAACCTGCCCTAAACCCTTACATCCACATAATCGCACACTTACCTGAACCCGACCCGTAACTTTCCACCACAGCACTGAAAATACCGAAGCATCAGAAATTGACAACCAAATTCTTTCCCTAGGAAAAAATTCGGTTTTCTGTTTCTTCGATATTTTCAGCATTTCTGAAAATGGGTCAAGATTAGAACACTCGAAATTTTGAACGTTCGGTGTTCCAATATAGACCATGATCTTACCCTTGTCCATGGCTTTGGTGACTGTCTCAAAGAAGTTGACCAGAATTAACACACATGACCTCCCCTTGATAAAGCCAAACTGTAAGGGGTTGAGTGTTTAGAGGTTGCCATGTCCCTGTTAATGAGGTCTATAATAATCTGTTCCATGGGCTTGCAGACCAGGCTAGTTAGGCTGATAGGTGTATAATTTTCTGGATCGGTGGATGCTCCACCTTTGTCTAAAGGGACGACAGTGGCTGTCCTCCACTTGGCTGGGACAAAGCTGGCACTCAAGCTTTGGATGACCAGTGTACCTAATGGTGCTTCAAGTTCATGCCTGAGTTCATGTAGGATAAAGTCTGGTATGTTATTGGGTCCCACAGAGGCTGTATTTTTTGCTTTTGAGAGGGCAGTGATGACCTGTTCCCTAGAGATAAAGGGAGGGGGCTATATCTACAGCATTTGTGCATGTGGTGTCCTTGACCACCAGTTCTGAACAGATCTGGTGCTTCCTTTGAGATTGCAGACATATGTGAAGAAGGCCTTATGATTGTCTCTAGTAGATGTGGCCAATTTGGACTCGAAGTTGGCTTTAGAAAATTTCACTAGTGCTCTTATTTGCTTATTCAGGCGAAGGAGAGATTGCTTCCACTTGGGCACCTGCTCCTTCTTGGTCCTGGAAAGCAATTTTTTTCCTTTTGTTATATAGTTTATTTATTGCAGATGTCCACAGACAGGTTTCTTCTTCCTTATGGAGGATGATTTTGTCCTGTTGGGTATTCCTGATTCCATGCATCTATATAATTGCTCTTATAGTACTTTAGTGTAAATTTGGACATTGGTGTCAGTTCCTATAGACCAGAGGGGAGGGGGCTATGAAGCTGTTTATACCATCCCTCAGGAGGTTGAAATCAGCTTTGGAGAAGTTTTTTTGTTTGACCCTAGCTAGAGGGGGGGTCAGGGGAGATGGTGACTTCAAAAATGACCGCTTTATGGTCAGATCTTACCAGGGAGGATGACACTGTAGGGGTGCTGCAGTGGTTACTCATGTTGGTTAATACCAAGTCCAAGTTATCACCAGTAGTGGGGGTATCAGAGTAGCTGTTCCAAGGCATTTGCATTCATAAAATCAAAGAATCTCTGGGAATTTGTGTTCTGGCATGAGTAGTTTTTCCAATCCATGGTTGGGTAGTTAAAATCACCCAGGATCAGGGTAAAGGGTTGAATCTTGATAAATTCGAAGAGGTCCAGATAGGTGGAGTGGGCATCTTGAGTCAAATATGGGGGCATGTAGATAGTCATGATTTCAACAGGGGTCTTGTCAATGGTTAACTGCACCTGGAATGTCTCCTGTGCTTCATACTGTTTGACCAGCCTGGAGGTGTGTGCATCTTTAAAATATATTGAAACTCCACCTCCTTTGGCTTTGCTGCCCATAGTTTAGGGTTTGAATGCATGATAGGATGAGTAACCAGGTAAAGCTGGAGTGCTCTCTGCAGCTTTGAACCAAGTTTCTATGACTGCACAAATGTCAGCATATTCCAGGATTAAGAATGCTTGCAATGAGTGTAGTTTCATGTTTAGACTCCTAGCATTTAGTGGCATGACCTTTAATTTGCATTTTGCTGAAATTTTTTATGTTGGTAGTATCAACCTCATGCCTTTTCTTAAAAAGGCACTATGGGGGAGGCAAGGGCCTTTGCCAGATACCTGTAGCCCAAGTGAGACAGATGCAGGCCATCTCTAGCAAAGCACTGTGGCCTGCCAATCATATCTTCCCAGGCTGTCATGTACTGGACCCCCCTGGAATAACATCAGAAACTAACATATGGTATCCTTGGCAGGATACTTCCCATAAGTAATGGCTACAGCAACAGTAAGTTCATAGGTAGGTACTAGGCTATTGGCCCTAGGGCCTATATAGGCCTAGCTAAATGGTACCCTGGCTTTTGCCACCCAAGAAAATTATTTTCCTGTGCCCCTGTCAAGCAGAGCCACAGAAGAGATCCCAGGGGTGAATTTCCTGTCTCCCATCCAATCATCAACATTTTTCTTGAAGAGTGTTAATGAGCTTTGTTTGATACAGATAGGTAGTTTGTTCCAGAGTATGGGAAGTCTCTGGGACAGGAATTTATCCCTCCAGCATGTTCTTTTTATTGTGGTGACAAGGTTTAGGTCCCTAGAGCGTGTAGCTCGAAGGGATTGGGATTTCTTTAAGTGGAGCATGTCTAATAGCTCTGGGTTTGACATAGCTCTGTATGTTAGGCACAGATCGCCTCTGAGTAGGCGATATGTGACGGAGTAAAGCTGGAGTTTTTTGAGACAGTCTGCGTAGGGCATCTGCTTAAGGCCGGTAATCCTCTTTGTGAGGTATTTCTGCAGCCTTTCCAGTTGTTGTAGATGTCTTGTGAGGTACATACCAAAAGGAGCGTTGTACTCTATAATGGGTCTGATGAGTAGAGGGGAACAGTGACCTCTTTTCCCATGGATGAGAAACCTTTTGTGATGAGGTGTGCCATGTAGAAGGATTTAATGACTACTGCGGCGATGTGATTATCAAAGGAGAGACTACTGTCCACCTGTGTCCCAAGGTCTCATCACACTTTCGGTGTTAAGTAGACTACCACCTATGTGGTAGCTCATGGGTACAAAGTTTTTACCAAAAGGGATGACAATGCACTTTTTGGCATTGAGCTTGATGCCATGGCTTTGACACCAGGCATCTGTCTCAGTGAGGCCTTTTTGTAGGATGTCCACATCATTACGGATTTTGATTATGGCTCCTAGTTTGCAGTCATCTGTGAACTTTGTTAGCCAAAGACCTTCTGTGTTAGCCTGTACTTCAGAGAAGTAGATACCAAACAGGAGAGGACCTAGGACTGAACCCTGTGGTACTCCACTTGTCACTGGTCTGAAGTTGGATTCAGAGTCTGCTACTTTCACAGTGTGGGTTCTGTCAGTGAGCCAGTTGGCAACCCATCTTGTGACAAAGGGATTTATACCTAGTTTAGTGAGTTTATCTATAATTCCAAAGCGGGGGATGGTGTCGAAAGCCTTGGCGAGATCTAGATAGGCTGTGTGGACCACCTTACCCTAATCTACTTTATTTATTGTCATACAGATCAACACAGAGGAAAAAGTGCATGTCACTGCATGAAATTTCGATACTCGGGCTCGTACCATAAGAATTATAGTTTACAGAAGGAAGATTAATAATAATTTAAAAATACTGAAATAGAAATCAAAAATAAGATACTAAAAATAAACACAAAGTATAAAGTGTAAAGTGAGCTATGTAGATAACAATGACATATTGCACATAAATAATGTTTGTTTACCCATTTAGCAGGTTAGGCTATGGGTTTGTTGTTCAGCAGTCTGATAGCATGTGGGAAGAAGCTGTTATGGAATCTGGATGTCCTGCATCTAATGCTTCTGTAGCGCTTCCTTGTTGGCAGGAGTTTGAACAATTCATAGGCCGGATGATGTACATCCCTCAGTAGTTTTCAGACTCTGCCATAGCATCTGTTTGAATATATGTCCTGTAGGGACTGAAGGTTGGAGCCAATGATTTTTGTGGCTTGTTTAATGATCTTATCCAGTGCCTTCCGATCGGCTTGAGAGCAATTTCCATACCAGACAATGATGTCTGACAAGGAATTTAAGGCTTGTAGATGAAGCTTGTTTAAAGGAGGCAGGGTCAAATTATTTATTACTTTACTTTTCATATCCATTCAAAATTACATAATGTGCAGTCATTGTGCATGATGCACTTTTTATTTTACATCAGTGGTTGACTGCTTCTCTTTACTATTCTAGTTACATTCACATACCCATACCCTTTTTGACTGGTACTAACTCATCACTTTTTTCCACTATTTCCTTACTTTTCTTCCCTCCCATGTTATTTTCTTCTGCTTTATACATCTCCTAAAGTTTCTAAAATCTCCTGTGTAGCTCCTCTTTCTGGCACGTGCCCCTTGTTTTTCAGTTTCTGGCTATCACACATTATCTCGCTTGCCATTAATCGTATTGCCTGCATTTCTTTTTCCTGCCACACCCGCTCCTTCTCCATACCCCATATGCATAATTCCTAGGATCTTTGTCACTCTTTTCCCTATATGCTCTTCCATATTTCCAGAGTCTCTATCCAGAGCTTTCATGCCCAGGTATACTCCCAGAACAAATGTTTCATGCCTGCCTCTTTTGCCATGCATTTTCAGCATCTTGAATCAGTTTCTTTCTCTCCCTGCGTAATATTTGCAGTGCAAGATAGCAGCTGTGCAACATTGTTAATATCTGTTCTTCCACTCCATGTATTTTCTGCATCTCTGATGGTATTTTGAGGACTTTTCTACATTCAGCTTCCCAGTCTACCACTCATCCTCCTTCTCCCATCCTTTATTTATTTCTTTGTGGATTCCCACACTTTCCCCTCAGATTTTATAATTTTTCTGAATTTACCTTTCCCTTGTTTTCCAGCTTCCCCATGGTGCTTCTCCATTCCCTTCTCTCCTTTTTTCCCCCTAGGTTTCTGCTTCCTCCCTCTTCTCCAGCCATTTTTCTCCTAGTCTGGCGTATGTCCAAACATACATTTTGTGTTAATTCAAATTCCTACAATAATTGATGTAGGATTTTGTATACTGTCTGTCCTCCTGCTCTCGTCATATCCCCTTTTAATTCCATTTTCTACTTGCTTCCTCCCACATCTCCTTCTTTACATTGTCCCCATGCCAAGTTACTCCATCTCTTTAGTGCACCCTCATTCATTCTTTAATAATTTTCACACCATCCGATTTTCCCTCTCTCCTCCTGCCTTTTAGTCTCCCCTTGTCCTCTAGTCATTTAAGTAAGCTATATGCTAAGACCTGTGTCTGTATGTGTGGGAGTACACAGCTGCCTTTTTTCCTACTCAGTTTTAGTTTTTGTTTTTAAAGGTCCTTCTTCCTTTCCTTTTCTCTTATCTACCATTCCAAGTCACTCTGTAATTTTTGTAGTTTGAGTTTCTTAGTAAGAGCACTATTGCTAGGAAAATCATCATTCCAATTGCATTGATTCTACCTAATTTTATGTACGTTTTACATCCTACCACCTTCAGTATCCCCTACACTTTCTCTTTCCCCTTCTCTAAATTCTTTTGTATTTTATTGGTTAACGTCTGTCCCACATAAACTCCTAGAAGTTTTGGGTATTCCCTCTCCTGAATGCATGCTGCACTTCCCTTTCGTTTTCCTTTTCCTAACATTACCACCACTGCCTTTTTCTGGCTGCATCTAAGCCCTAAAGCCCTGTAAAACCTTGCTTTAGGTACTCTTTGGCTATCTCAATATTGTTAAATATGAATGTGCAGCTATTTGCGTACATTAGAAACCCTGCCTGAACTCCTGTTCTTCACTCCAGTTGTGCTAAAGTGATCTAAGAATAAATATCATGAGATACATCACTATGCAGCTTTAAGTGATAAAGTGATGTGACTCACTCACTATAATGGTTTGGTTGTGTGCCATTTTCAATAGATCTGTTTGTTTAGTATGCAAACTGCATATGCAAGGTTCGTTGTAAGCTTGAGTTCTCATAACTTAACACGTACACATGTACGTCACTTTTATGGCCAATATCTGATCGCAGCCTACATGTGACGTACCATGCTCCCTACAATAGTAAATACTTTTGTATACTGATTAACGTCAGGTCGCCTACGCCGGGGAACTCCCTCATGTTATGAATACTGCAAAAAATGAATAGAAGGACATCTGTGCAGTACTAAATGCACTCCCTCTGCAGTCCAGCGGCTAAGACAGACACAGTAACTTTTGTGGTGCATGTTGTCTGCAACACAGTTGTTTGTAAGCACTGCTACACTGACAAGAGGGAAAGTGGTGACAATTCTACATTTTACTGCTGCATTTGTGATCCTAGTGACTGTGAGGAGACCAGAATTTGAGATATTGCTTGATCTATGTTAGTGTCAGTGTATGTGAACAATAATGTTGTTACTCAAAGTACTGTGGGGGTATCTGTGCTTAACAGTACTGATAACATGTTTTATTTACATATGCAGATGATAAAATTGTGGTAACACTTTTTTTTTTTTTTTTACACAATTCAGTGAACCAGCATGGTAACAGTCACAGTACACATAATGACAGTATTTCAATGCAACAGTGCAATTAAGTTGGACAGGCTTACAGTGATAATATCATATATATATATATATATATATATATATAGGTTCACTTCTAAATCCCTACTCTCAAAATCTCGAAATTCTAAATACTGAAACCAAAATCCCTAAAGCTCAAAATCTCTAAAACTCAAAATACTGAAAACACACAGGATACCAACACTTAACATATTCCACCACAAGTACATACTGAAACAAATAAAACACAAACCATATTGCAGGGGGGAATGCCCATCTGCACCCCCCACACCCCCTGCTACTTAAATATATCAACTCCAAGATTGCACTTCACTACACCAAAGTGCAATCTCGGAGTTGATATATTTAAGTAGCAGCAGGTGTGGGGGCGCCTGTACTTCAAGTGTAATATGTTTTTGTATGTGGTTCTGCTGCAGTATAGGTAGTGTTGCTGTACTGTGTTTTTTACGATATTTTGAGTTTTAGAGGATTTTGAGCTTTAGGGATTTTGGTTTCAGTATTTTGAATTTCAAGATTTTGAGAGTAGGGATTTAGAAGTGAACCCATACATATATATATATATATATATATATATATATATATACATATATATATATATATATATATATATATATATATATATATATATACACATATATATATATACATACACACACACACACACATACACGCACACATTTTCGCTTTGCTGCAATATCCAAAATAAGGTGACAGATTATACTGTGTGCGATCCCTTCTATATGAACTGGGTTTCAAAGATAAGAAGGTACAGTCGGGATTCTGGGAATTTTTTTGGCTACTTTAAGACAATGCACAAGTGAGATGGGTGAGTCACAAACCAGTGTCAGCAACATTCTCAGGAAAGGGTTTAAGGCAAGAATTTTTTTTTTCAACATGTCCATACAGCACAGTGGCAGAAATAACCCTACAACATCTCTACTGTATAACCTAATATAATGGATCCTGAATGCTTTGGATTGCATTTTTCAGTTGTAGCTACATAGAAAATTTGACTAGATGGACAATGTCTAACATGTTACATGAAGGAAGCATGGTCTCTGAGAACCCTATAAAAATACTCGACCACTAACGGGTTTTTGCCATCACTTATGAAAGACATGGGCAACTCTACTGTCTATTACCAGTCACTGTAAGTGAAGATGCCTGAGACTTCCAGGAATGCATACATTTGACTGTTGAAAGATTTTGTGAATTTATGCTAGCCTTGTGGATGCAGCAGGAGTTGTACCACTACTATGACAGAGCCCCCACGAATATATGGTAGCAGAGTTTTTTCATGATACTTAGAGCTATTTATAGCAGTGTGAGTGAGTGTGAAATACAACTAACAGGTCTTACAGCTCTTACAGCTCTGTGGTAGTACATTAAAAAAATGGGTCTTACTGAGGCTGTCAGCATGGTGCCAATTATACATCACATAATATTATGTTGTGTACTATAGCAATGCATCTAGGATTATATGATCTGTGACAAGATGCAAGTGCAGGGTGGTCTAATTAAAACTGAAGTACAAGCAGGTATCTTGTCCATGTTGGGCAGAGCCCCTCACTGACTCTCTTCAAGAGAAATCTGGACGGATGGATGGGTGATCGTAGGGTTACCCCGGGGGTCATCTCTGTGTCATTGCTAGATAGAGGCACAGTAAACTAAATTTAATTTAAATTGTACACTTTTGTATCATTACATGGGGTGGCGAAAGCCACATACACTTTGGCTAGGCTTATAAATGCCCTAGGGCAGATAGCCTAGTACTATACTATAAAACTATGTTCTCCACTCATGAAGCACAAAGCTTGTTTGGAGGCTACAGTTAAATAGGAATTCCAGAAGGCCTGACAGATCATGTTTCATGCTATCTAGAAGGCATCTTGGGATAGTGTCTGGGCCCACTGATGCAGTGTTCTTGGCCTCTGAGAGAGCATTAAGGACCTGACCCTTAGTGATAGTAAGGAGAGCTGTATTTGATGGGGAGACAGGGGTAAAGTTGGAACTGAATTTTTTGGCCAGTAGGTTTGTTACATCTTCTGGCTCAATATAGGTGGTTCCATTTACAATGAGCTCTGCATACAACTGTGTATTGCCTTTGAGGTTGCTGACTCATCTACTTGTTCCCCACCTCAACAAAAAATAAACCTTCTTGGGGGGTTTCATCTCTTTTGAAATGTCCTCCCCTCTTTTCATCACAACTTACACACTCCTGCTGCTCTTGTCTAACTTTTTCAACCGCAACAAAAGAGTTTCCTCCACTTCTTCTTTTTCCTCTACTGAGCGGAAATATACCTTTCATACATCTCTTAAAAATCCTTATTTCTCTTAACTCAATAATTTCCATTCAGCGTCATGTATCCATGTATGCACATCCCCCAATCCTATTCCCTCTCTTACATAATTTTCATTGCATGTTACATCCACTTTCACTATCAGCCCATCCCTTACAAGACACTACCTTAAACTACACAGATTCCTCTATATGGTCACCCCTATAATACTTCTCCTTCTATGCAACAGCACTGAACCTAACCTTAGCCCAAGTATTTTATCTTGTGTTTTAATACCAAGAATATCAAGAAAAAATGGACCAACAAAAGAGCTTTTCACTCTCCACCACCCTGAGTTCATAGTTATAACAAAATATTGGCTTAACCCTATTGATACTTCCATCCACCACTACTTCCCTGGGTACAACTTTTATCTTGATGGCAGGCCTGGTTCTAGACCTAGCTGTGGAACACTACTGCTTTTTAAATCTAATTTAAATGTCCAAGTCTTAGCTTACATAAGCACTACCTCAGTCTCTCTCCCTAAGTTGTTACTTCTCCACATGCCATACCCTAATAACTTCCTATTCATCTAGCTGTCACTTACCTCTTTATTACTCCTGTGCCAAATTCAAAATACTTCTACTTGAAATTACCTCCTTAGCCAAAAAAAAAAAAAATCTCAAAGCTTCATCCTAGCAGACCAAACCCTAACTCTTCTCATCAATCCCTTCTTGATCATATTATTACTAATAATCATACTATTGTTTTTCAAATTTTCATTTACTGCCCTTCCTTCAATGACCATTGTCCAATCATCTTCAGCATCTCTCACCATATTAACTAAATCCATCCCTCATATCGTTCTGGAACAAATCCCAATCCAACATTCTCAAACTAAAGACAATCCCAGCCTTATTAGTCTGTTTTCCTATTTTCTCTTCTACTGACACTAATCACTTGCAGCATTCTCCTCACACACATTTTCACTAACCTCCAGGACTCTCTCTTTCCTAAATATCACACCCCCAGAAACCCCCAAAACAACTGTCTCACTTACAAACTAAAATGCCTTCTAAGTCTCAGTGGAAAATGCCTGGCATACTTGCAGAAATAATCCATCCTCAAGCTCCAGGCAACACTATACTAAACTAAGAAATCTAGCTAAAGAGGCGATCAGGCGACATGAAAGTCACATTAAGAAAAAGCATCAGTCATCACTTCTCAACTCACCTAAAAAAATCTGACCAGAAGTCAACCACCTGACAGGCCATACTAATCCAGCTATCACCCACTCTCTCCTCATTTCACCTCACAGCCACTGATTTCAGCCTCCAATTCAATACACTTCCCATCCCTAATTCCATTTATAACACCTCCTCTCCTTCTAACCCTCCCACCCATATTCCCACTTTCCATTTCAAAGCAATCAAAGCTAAACACATACTACATCTACTTGAAGAACTACAAACTGACTCACCTGCTGTTCCTGACATTCTTCTTCCATGGTTCTTATGTAAGGACTTCACAGTCCCGCCGCCACATTCACATCTATATTCTCTGCCTAACTCAAAACACCATGCCTGATATCTGGAAAACAGCTATTATTAAACCCCTCTCCTAAAAAACTAAACCATCCCACACAACTGACTAATGTCCCATCTCTATTCTTTCCATACTAGGTAAAATCCTTGAAAAGTTAGTTTACAATCAACTCATCCATTAGATCTCACATCATCATCTACTACCTTTAAAAAAGCATGGCTTTTGGGCTGATAGAAGCACTTCTACAGCACTCTAGACAATTACTGATAACATCATCCTGGTTATAGAGAAAAGCCTCCTCACTGAAGACATTTTTAGTGACCTCACCTGAGCTTTCGATCTGGTTGACCACAACATTTTGTTAGATCACCTAACTCAAAATGTAATTAGCTTAGATACAGCTCCTTGGTTTAAATCATCTTTCTAACTTGATACTACTTCTCTATTTAATTTTAGAACACCCTCTCCACTTCTACGTCTTTCCTTAAAGGAGTCCCTCAGGACTTCATTCTGGCTCCCTTTCTTTTTTCTATTTTCATTAATAAACTACCACTTCACCTCCCCTCATCTCTCTCTCTCTCTCTCTCTCACTTTATGCTGATAAGGTGACTTTATTTCACTCAAGCCTGACCTCCTCTGCCATACAGCTACAATGTAGTTTCCTTTCTCTTATCAAATGGCTTTATAATCCTTCAAATACCTTGGTATGTGGCTTAATCCCACAGTGAACTTTCACCTTCACCTAGAACAAATATGGAAGAAAATTCCCCCCTATTTTGGTCTTATAAAATGTCCCCCCTTT
>NC_056737.1:481884207-482029207 GCF_019279795.1 Protopterus annectens | reverse complement strand
ACTCTAATAGTCCCCTTAACCTACACTACACTGTAGAGGCTTGGCCCATATGGCATGACATGTTGTGATTCACTATCCTCAGCCTCACTTGCCTCACACTGCCTACAAATGCTTCGTTACATCTCTGACAGAGCGCTTCCACACATAGGTACCAGTATGCAGTAGCCATGTTGTCTCCGCCTTGCCATTCATCTGCATGGTGTACTAACATCTAACTAAACCTACATTTTGTATGTATATCATCCATATGTCTTGTGTTGAAGCGCAGCGCATTCTCGTGGTGCTGAGCTACGCTTCCACACCAGGGATCAGGGGAGGAGAACTACTGGTTCATTGATATCCAATGGACAAAGCCACCACTGGCCTTGGACTTGGACATTGGCATGCTTCTTCGACTGTATTCATACTGTATTTGCAGCTGTCATTGCTCGGTTTAGCAACGTGCAAAATGTTAGTCACATAACATCCGGGTACATTTCTGCACATAACTCTGCTCTTGCACGGACAGCTTACTGTTTCATGTATCACGTAGTTACGTAGGGTTACCACCTGTCCCACTTTGCAAGGGACAGTCCCTCTTTGGGCAGTTGTGTCCTGGAAAATATTGTGAGAAAATGGCAAATGTCCTGAGATTTTATGACAAAAGTATTTTCTATATTGTATGTAATAGTTGCATAAAACAGTTATTCTGTATCTGAAACACCTACATGTTATACGAAACAGAATAAGGAACAAAAATGCTACAAGAATAAACTTTTATTCAGGCAAACAACTGAAGTTCTGTCCTTTGTACTGGCCGTGGGTATGTTTTGCCCTGCAAAATCTGATGTTTGTAGCACAAATGTCCCACTTTGGCCATTTGGAAAGGTGGCAACCCTATAATTACATCATTTGCATAGCTTACACATACAAATGGGGTATGTTGCAAATCCCAACATTGTCCGTGCAATGTTACGGGCGGTCTTGCACGCCCCTGTGGGTGTTTGCTGAATAGCCTGGCAATCATCTTTCCTTGCTGTACTCTCACTCAATCCATAAACGCCGAAGGCGTCGTGTATCATGGCCTAGGCTTTGCTGTGTGCTATGTCTATTTGTGGTGTATGCATGGCTGTGGGTATGTCCCACTGTCATCATTGGTAAAGGTGACACCCTATAGGTACTTCCTGTAGACTGCTGTGTCATTTGACATGTCAGCACATACCTGCGGATGAACTTCCTACTGCAGCGCTTTTCATACCTTCTGCGTTACCTTGCGGTCGATAATGCTGTTTCCTCAGACATGTATCTGTTTCTGATCATACCTATCAACCTCCTAGTGCAAAACATCTGTACAAAGCCTAACATGATGGGGGGACAGATAGGGGCAGATTCTACATATTGCTCTTACAAACGTAGATAGTTGGCAGTATTATAGGTTTTGCATTAGTATGCCCTTTCTGAGGGATTTGGGGTCTTAAACACATATGTTTATCATTATTTAATGACGTCAGTTCTCAGGTATTTGGCAGACAGGTACACATACCTCTCAACCTCCAACAGCAGGAAATCTGGACAAAACCATAACTAAAAGTGGGGCAAAGGCCCAAAAGTAGGGCCAAAGTAGGGCTAATTTTTAAATATTGCTCTTACAAACTTAAAAAGTTGATAGAATAACAGGTTTTGCATTAGCATGAATTTTCTGAAGGGTATGAAGTCTGAAATTCAAACGCCTCTCATTATTTTCTAACTTCAGTCTTTAATGATTTGCACTAATTTGCCAGAAAACCACAATTTTATGAAAAATGTACCAAATATATGAGGCAAAAATCTGGACATTCTGCAAAAATCTGTACAGTTGAGAGGTATGCTGGTACAGATTGTGAGAGGAACACACCACACATATGAGGCAGACATCTGCACATTCGTACAGTTACGCCAATACACACAATACATGGCGCCATCACAGGCCAGTTACCATTACATTCCTATTGCTGAACACACCCACCCACTGGGTTATATTCCTCACAAAGGCCAACAGGTGCTTATCCACACTACTTATTCCATCATGTACCTTATGTGTAGGCCGGTATTTGTGCTTTCCATCAGTGGCAGAGCTCACGTACGAGTATGGTGGACTGGACACTGTATCGGTGACACTGCATGACACCCTGAGGGACACATGTCATTTGAGTCTATTAACCTTCCACATTGACTTTCACAGGCCATACGTTGTAATTCACATTTGTGGACAAACATGCTTATGAGTTGTACATGTTTTGTCATTTGTCCTGACGTCTTTCTTCTCACCTGTCCACCTAGTATCACTAGTTCTGTACATTTCATTAGGACGGGTTACCTTCATACCTCTCACCTGTACACATTATGGGTATACACCCTGGGGTTTGACCTATGATTCTGTTACATTTGTCATGATAATGTGCCTTTCTGATAGATTGCTGGCAAGCCATGACGGACTGTTAGGTAATCATGACTGACATTTCTATTTCATGATTACTAACTCTCATAACATTCGTATTCCCGACTACGCAATTATTCTATCAACGGTCTGACTTTGTCTGAGGTATATTTAATATAGTCCCTATTTGTCTGTCGTGTACTATGCCTTAGTCCAGCTGTCTTATTCTGACATTCTGGCAGGTATGGTTACCATCTTGGTCGTATGCGTGTCCATCCATGATAATCGCCTACATGACACTGATTATAGGTCCCTACATCTTCCCCCAATGGTTTACACAATATCCAGTGGGTGGGTTGCACCTTTTTGGTGAATATAGGTGTGTGCTATACCCACATAGGTATATTGATCACTCCCATGGGGCGTACCTAATAGATCTGTGCCAACCAGCACCTTGGCCCAATTCTGCATATCCATGATTCCCATACCTGACACACCTCCACAGTACCCATTAGACATGTTTAATGTGAGCGATAATAAAGTGTGAGGTGACTTCCGAGCACTCCTCACTGCGGATATCAGCTCGTACGTCATACATTCAATCAACCCATTTGTTATTACCCTTGCACCTGCTACTGTTGCATGTACAGCTATATCGTAGTTGCAGCTGTGACGGTTCACACTTCGTACGGATCAATTTTTGGGGTCCTGCAAAGTACACCTATATTCATGTTTAACATGTAGAACTTGCAGGCCCTGTCACACTGGTACTTTCCGGGAAATGTTTGGAAACCATCGGTGTATTCTCCTTTCATGCATGTCTGTCTGTCGATCCATATTAGCTATACCGTGACCTATTTATGTACATGTGTTATATGTACAGGGACATATGTTTGTTGTGTATATATCTATTCATGTATCGTGTGTGTATAGATATATATATATCTGTACATATATACATATGTCTGTACATTCCTCATCTCGTAAATTGCTTTGGATTATGTCTGTGTATATATGTGTATATATATCTCCATATCATACCTTTCAACTGTACAGATTTCTGCTGCATGTACAGCTTTTTGCCTCTTATCTTTGCTCCGTTTTTCATAACCTTGTGTCTATCTGGCAAGTTAGTGGCATATCATTAAAGACTGACATTTATTTATTTATTTATTTGCATTTGTTAACCGGGTTTGTCCAGCTGGGTAAGAATTACCCTTTTTCAGTGGAGACCCGAGGGGAAAAGCCCCAAACAGACATACAAATACATACGAACAGAGACAAATTAACAATATTACAGAGGAAAACAATATTATGGGTACAATGGATAAGAAAAACAAACAATGAAAGTTTGAGAATATGAGTAAGGTAGGCCAGAGGCATGCATGCAAAAGATTTATGAAAAGGTGTTCTGAGCAAGATCTCTGAATTAAGTTAAAGTAGGCAAAGAAATGATGATTTAGGTGTGGAGTTAGTAGTGTGGTTACGACTTCATACCCTTCAGAGAATCCATGCTAGTGACACACCTGTTATTCGATCCACTTTCTATGTTTGTTAGGACAATATCTGGGGATTGCCCCTATTTGTACCAGTTTTTGTCATGGCTTTGTCCAGTTTCGTACTTTACGGGTTTAACAGGTATGAGCCATGTACATAGAATGTGGGGAAAACACTATTCATTTTCTATTCTGTGAGCAGATTACACATGCGCAGGCGCACTTGCATATCCTTTTTGTGGGTTACATGTGTTTCATAGATAATTGTGCTTCCGTGAACTTTCATAATTCTGACCGTAACAGCTACATATCTGTATTCCAGTTTACGGACTACTGCGAAACACACGTTCACCTTTACATATTTAAATGTGTGCACTGCACGAATGCTTTCATTACACTTTCAAGTTATATGTGCAGTGGTCGTAGGTCAACCGGGACTGCATTCACTATTCTATTGGTGTTCTCCCTCATTGATATGCATGCCCATAGTACTTAGCTACATCAACATACGCTTCACCTATGACACAGGCATCCATTCTCCTGCTGGGAAGAAGGCGGCACTACATATTACACATTCCCTATTGCCTACTGCTGTGGACTCCAGCTGCATTGTTAATCACTCTGACGATATGCAGAACACCAAGGCATATAGTCCAGCCACATACAGGTCTTTGATTGTCAGGGTGTTCATGTAGTGATCTGGGTTTAGGCTTGCCCACCTGGTGAACGGAACTTCCCTGGCCGAGGTCAAATGTCAGACAAAGCATATGGACAGGGATTATCTCCCTATTTTGAAGCGTTACCTGTGTTTATAGACACAGGTGTTTGGGCACCTGTCAGCAGCTTATTCTGTTGGCGTTACATATTATGGGTGTGGTTGTTATAGTCCATACTCCACAGTGAGGGGTGTTCCCATTCACATTTGACTATTACCTCTATACAGTCATACGGGGATTATTATTTTTGGACGTGAAGTGACTACAGGTATGCAGTTGTACATTACACAAGTGTTCCTGTAAATATGTACGGACCATACCTCTCAACCTGTTAAGAGCACCGAACCTGCGCAAAACCTACACGATGGGGGGACAATTAGGGACACATTTTAACGATTGCTCTTATAAGCTTAGAACGTTGATAGAATGCTAGGTTTTGTATTAGCATGACTTTTCTGCAGGTTGTGGAGTCTTATACTCAGGATATTTCTCATTATTTAGTGACGTTAATCCTCAGCTATTTACCACACTGGTGCAGATTGTCGGAGGCACACACCAACACTATGGGGCGAACCTGTGGTCATTCTTAGGGTTGCCACCTTTTTGACTGCCCAAAGTGGGACATGTTCTGTAGAGATGTCAGATTTTCCAGGACAAAACATACCTACAGCCGTGCATAGTACTGAACTTTAACCTTTTTTTGTACATATAATAGCTTATTCTAGTAACATTTGAATTGCTTATGCTACTTCACATAACATATTGAGGATTCATATATAAAATAACCGTTTTATGCGACTATTAAAGTAAATTAGGGAATAAACTCTCAGGACATTTGCTATGTCTTGATTTTTTTCACAGGACACAACTGCCTACAGAGGGATTGTTACTCGCAAAGTGGGACAGGTGGTGAACCTAGTCATTCTGCGAATAGCCGGACAGTTGAGTGGACCTCTGTAATACGCTGTTGTGTTCTGGCAGGGCAGTAGCTCAGCATTAAAGACTGCAGTCGGAACGTGCTGACAGTTGGGTTTCAGACTTCATACTCCAGACATTAATGCCAGTGTGCAAACTGTTATTCTATCAAATTCTATGTTTCTAAGAGATATGTTTACAGATTGTCCCTGATTTTGGACCTTTGTCTCACTTATATTCATGGCTCTGTCCAGATATCTTGCTCACACAGGTTGACAGGTATGGTCAGTCACGGCTGCACACAGTCAGTGTCCCTCACACTTGATCAGGGTTGACCTGTTTACGTAGTGTCTTCCTCGCCCTCATGCCGTTTTCCACTTTGCAAATGTGTGCATTATATTCTCCCTCCTATTCGTGTCTGGACACGTGCGTCACGGGAAAGTATTTTATCCTGGGTGGTAGGTTATGCATGCCCACTTAGGGCTGGACAGTGTCATGGACCTCCACTGCACGTTCTGACTTGTGTCCAGATATCTACTGGATTGGACATCATGTCGTCATAACCATTCTACTATTTACACAGGTTGGTCATCCCGTGAGGGATATCCCAAAAATTGGTCAAAACCAAAACAAGTTAGATAACGAAGATTTTTGTGGCTGCACGAAAACGTGCAGGGGGTTATACCTGCAGGGGATACATGGTTTGCAATCCTGACACTGCCTAGGGTGACAGTACCTACTACATATGCGTAGGGGTCACTGTGTGTAGCTGTTTCTGCAACAAACCAGTGGACCAAGTATGGTTGGATTTGGTGGACGTTCTGGTATGGTGGCAGGTTGTGTGTTGTGGAGGGTATGCTGGGTAGGCTATTATGAATCCAGGTGTGTTGCGTTTGTTATGGCCAGTTCCATCAGGACCCATCTGTGGGTATGTGATGGTGCCGTATGTATACATTTGTCTCGCATATTGCCATATTCATATGTTTGTGGGATTGTGTTCTACACTATGGCCTGTCTGCTTGTCTTGCATCTGTTTCTACATGAGGTTGTGTTTCTTTCCACTTCACCCGCTACCCCCTCATACACCTCCGGTTCACCTTTTCTGCATACGACACAAGTATCGCCTTTGAGGAATTTACCATTAAACACACACCCCTCACACGCGAATTACTCACACCCCATAGACCACTACTTTGGTTGTTGGCCCATGACACGGCCAGAGTTACACATTGCCTACCCTACATGTGTCGGGTACCTTTATGGTTGTGTGGACTACCCTGCCATGTTTGCTGTCCACATGCTATACCTCACGCACATAGGTACACGCCCTTACTTCACTTTCATTACTTGGTTGGTGTATCCGGGTACTATCCGTTCGACTATGTCACATACACGTTCGGATTATACAGCTGCCTTCCGGATTTTGCCAGCCTGTTCTACTCATTGGTAGGATGGCACATTTTCCTATGTTCAAGCTATTCCTTACACATGTCCGACTGTTGTGGACATTGCCTCCCCACAATCAACGGTTTTGTTTCCACCTTTTCAATTGTCCACAGTGTGACATAGGGTTACCACCTGTCCCACTTTGCGAGGGACAGTCCCTCTTTAGGCAGTTGTGTCCTGACATGTAATTGTCAACATGGCAAATGTCCTGGGATTTTAGGACAAACATATTTCTTATATTTTATGTGATAGTTGCATTAAACAGTTAATTCTGTATCTAAAATACCTGACTGTTATGAGAAACAGACTAAGCAACTAAAATGCTACAGGAATACGCTTTTCTGTAGGCAAAACAGTTATGTTCTGTCCTTTGTACTGGCCGTGGGTATGTGTCAGCCTGTACAGTCTGTCTGTACCAAACATGTCCCACTTTGGCCATTTGTAAGGGTGGCAACCCTACTGTGACAGTTGCGGTGAACACAGCATATTTTACAGGCCGACACATACCCACGGTCAGTTTGGCAGATAGAACTTACAATTCTTGCCTATATCTAAGCTTATTCTTGTAGCATTTCGGTATCTTATTCTGTTTGTTATGACATTTCTGTATTATACGTCCAGTGAAATATGTTTAATGCAACTATTGCATGACGTCTATGGAGGAATTATGTCCTATATTCTCTGGACATTTGCCAGTTTTACATGTTTGTGTCAGGACACATCTGCCCACAGAGGGACTGTCGCTCACAAAGTGGGACAGGTGGTAATCTTGGTCGACGGTATGGATCATACTGTTCCTTTCGGCCTACATGTGTCCGTGTTGTTATGGCTCGTTTATATGCTCCTTCTGTTTTGCTTACATGCGTATGCTATTTCCTATCACATTTGGTATGTGAAATACGGACATACCTTTTGTATGTGACTATTACATGGCTTGTGGGATATGATTCAGACATACGGTCACTACCTATATCTACATTTCTCCTCGTGTATTTTGTTATGGACACATCTGCACAGCTATGTTCCCTCCCACAAATTATGGGTCGGCTGGTGACCCTCTCCGTTGGACTGGACATACCTACTGGCGGCGCGCTAACACCTGATACGTTTCACTTCCACATGGTATAGCTATCAACACTACGTTGGACTACAGGCACACGGTTTTCCTGTCATTTGTTCATGGGTAGGGACCCGTTATTCCCTACCATGCATTTGTGTTTGAGTCCTCATTTTCTGTTTGCAGGGACTCTGCTTTGCATACGTTTCAGTCTCCATGGACACTGATAGGTACGATTACTATTGCTGGCGGAATATAATATTCAGCAGTTTAGGTTGCTCCTCGGAAGCCAACATTGACACGCCTCCCTGCGCAACTTCGATATGCCCCTTGCACTCGCGCACGTTTCCTATGCACGTGGCTGTGGCGGCTGCGCGCCTTCATTAATATGCATATGGCGCGACTACTCCACATCTACGCCGCACGGCCGGCACAAACCTTACGCCGAGCTTCATGAATCCGGGGGCATGTCTGTTTTAAAACAGGTTTAATACTAACGGCAGAGGTTAAACCTGGGGGATGGTCTGCTTGAAAGGAATTAATGCATTTATATTCACTTAACTCAGTTTTGTTTACTAGATCACCACCCTAAGGGTTCTGATTAATTATCTGCAAAATTCTGAATTTGAATTTGTGTGTGGAATCATTAGTATGTACATGTTTGGCCAGAGCATTAGTTACAATATTTCTCCAAATATCTGATAAATGTGAGCTAATTCTGTCCTTTAATTTTTGATTGGTCTTTCCTATATAAAAGCAACTACATTGTGTGCAGTTGCAAAATAAACAATATTAGCTGTATTGCATGTTCCTTTAGCTCTGAATTCAAATGGTTTACCACTTAAAGATGTATAAAGAATTGTTCTGTATTAATATCAATACAGTGCACACAATTCAAACAAGGCACAGTCCCTACTCTTACCATAGATGTCTTAGCACCCCTTTTCATATTAGCATCTTTATAACATAATAATTGCTCTTAAATGTAAAACTTGGACTTGCACCTAGCAATTCATGGACGTCTTGATTAGATGTTAAAATAGTCCAATTTTTCCTTATAATTCTCTGTATGGTGTCTGTATGTCTATTATATTTCATTAAATAACTGATTCTATTATAGTTTGTTTTGCAGCTAGTAGATGCATCATTCGATCTAAGAATGTATGGTTTGGCCACAGTATCCCTCATAGATGTAACTTCTTCCTTAATTTGTTCAATAAAATTTAAATTATAACCTCTACTAACAAAATATTTTTCCATCTCATGCATTTCTTTAACAAACGTATCATCCTTTGCATTAAGCCTGCTGGCTCTCATGAATTGACTTTTTACTACCCCTTTAAATGTGTGCCTAGGATGCATACTTCTGAAATGAACATACTTGGGTACTTGTACATTTTTCCGATGTACAGCTGTAGCAAGTGTTTTATTGTCTTTAAATATAGTAATGTCAAGAAAACATACAGAATCAAAAGAATACTTCAGTTCAAACAAAAGGAAATCAGTACTGGATTCTAAATAGTTTTTATAAATAACAAGCTGGTCATCACTATTATTCCATAAAAGGAATATATCATCCACAAAACGTTTGTATAAAACCAAATTAGTGTTTCTAAAACTGACTGAAGTATTTAAATAAATATGCTCTTCTTCCCATCTGGTTAATACCATGTTCGCATAGGTATTAGCGACAAGAGTACCCATCGCAACCCCTTGTTCTTGATGGTAGTAATTATCCCCAAAACTGAATATATTGTTTTGTAAGACACACTCTAACATCTGACATATTAACTGAATCTTAGATGGAAGGAACCCACTATGTGTAATGAGAAATTATCTTCCTGCTTCAACACCACAGGAGTTTGGAATCACAGTAAAAAGTGAGCTCACATCCATAGTTGCAAGACAAACATCATTAACTTTGTTATTTATACACCATTCCCTTAAGGAAAGTAAGAAGTCACCTGTATCTTTAATATAACTGTGACTAAATCATAAAAGGGGGGATATCTGGAGATGGCCACAGTAATCCATTTACTACCAGAGACTATAGGCCTCATAAGTGGTGTAATAACGGACTTATGGATTTTAGGAAGACCATATATAAAAGGGATGACAGGGTTAGCCAAATACAAATAATTGTATGTTTCAGAATTAATACTAGTCTCCATCAATAGTTCATACAATTTTTTTTTTTACTTTAGCAATAATTTTGTTAACATATGAAACATTTACCAGAGTAAATGTCTGACCATCAGATAAAAAATCATTCATACTGTTAACATACTGAGAAGTATTCATTAATACAATCATACCATCCTTATCTGTAGGTTTAATAATCAGGCTTTCATTCATAATTAATGAAATTAATGCACGTCTTTCACCATCAGTAAGACTGAAGTAACATTTAGTTTTTTGTTTAAAAAAAGCATCATAAATATCTTGTTCACACGTCAGTAAATGCTTTAACAATAGGAGCGCTATGTGGTACAAAAGTGCTAGCACGCATAAACATATCAGTAGATGTATTATTTTTATATAAAAGTTTCAAATCTAAAGATCTAGCAAAAAGTCTTAAATCAGTTTGTGGTTCAGATAAATCCCCAGATGCAGCAGGTACAAATGAGAGGCCTTTTGCTAACAATTGCTTCTCATTTATATTTAAAATATAATCAGATAGATTTAATACATTTTTCCATTCATTTCTTGACAAATCTACACTAGGAAGAGTCATTTCCTCGGTTTCTTGTATTGAGGTTTCTGTCCTACCTTGAAATACAGCTTCTTGTAGCCGTTTTCGTCTTCCATTCCATTTCTTCCTCGTTTCCTGCTCACACTGCTTCCTCTGCTTCTCTCTCTCACTGCAATGAGCTGTTGTAGTGAGAAGCACGTCTGGGCTAAAAAATTGCTCTGAGGAGCTTTACTTGTATCAAATGTCTTTTGCAACACATTAAATGACTGTGTGGATACAAAAGTATCCATTTCAGAAGGTTTATCACCATATTTTGTCGGTTCGGCACCAATAGGTGGGATTACTTCAGTGCTGTTCAGCAATTGTATATCTTCCTCCACTACACAGCTATTCCCATTGCTAGCATTTGCTGATTCTAATTGGATGGTGGTAGAAGGTGTTGTCTCTATCACAGACTCTGATTGGTTAGGTGCACTAGGTTTCCTTATCTCAGCCAACGAAGATAGTTTAGGCCAAGAAAAAAATGTTTTTATTTTTAAAGTCATTAATGTCTCGATTTAAATTTTGTTTTTTAGTTGCTATGAGCCCATCTTCAAATAGTTTAAGTTGTTTCAGCAGACAGCCATAATCGTGCATAACTGCCAAAAAATTAGGGGACTGAGTGACACTAATATCTAAATCACAAATTTCTTTCATTAAGCAGCCTCTTCTTTACAGAAAAAGTCATTCATTAACTTCATGTATTGTGCACTGAGCTGTAAATTAAGCTCCTGCCATTTTAAAAGCAAGCCAGGGCACTTATTACCGTACGTGGGCATTTTAATTATTCTAAGTCCCCTAAGTACTATGCCCAACTGCAGACAAATATTAAAACTGAATCTTTGCCATTGAAGTCTTTTAAAGTGCTCAGTTTTAAACTTCAGAGACTTCAGATATTGTTGTAACTTGTTTATCTCATCATTATTTAGTGCACTGGATAAAGTACAAGAGTTACCTCCATCGGCGGCAGCAAAATAGATATTAAGCAGCGGATTCTCATCAATTTTTAAAAAGCCATTATTTCTCTCTTATTCTGCTTAGAGTACACTGGGCAACGTGTACCTGAGCAGTAGTAGTGAGCGGACAATCAGTAGAGCCTTCCATTAAATGACAGCGTGCTATAAGATGCCAAATCCAACAACAGTAAAAGCACAAAAGCACCTTAAGGCCAAAGAATCCCAAGTAAAACGTATAACAAAAGCACAAAACTCCAGGTATTCACCACAACGTTTTAATGGTCAAGTAAAACACACAATGTTTTCGTGTAGAACTCTTTCTCAATGCATAAAATCAGTAACATAAACTACTACTTTTTAAAAAACAATTCAACCAATCCGCTCACATAATCACTTAACTAGATAAACTGAATTAAAGTGCCCTGTCTCAAACATGTAATAAATGTAATATACGCAGATAAATACAAATATATAAATATACCTGTAGAAATAATATAAAAAATAAACTATAAAAAAATAAACAAATTATTTCATGTCTTTGTTTTAAGACAGGTTTAATACTAACGGCAGAGTTTAAATCTGGGGGATGGTCTGCTCGAAAGAAATTAATCCACTTATATTCATTTAACCCAGTTTTGTTCACTAGATCACCACCCTTAGGGTTCTGATTAATTACCTGCAAAATTCTGAATTTGAATTTGTGTGGAATCATTAGTATGTACATTTGGCCACAGCATTAATTACAATATTTCTCCGAATATCTGATAAACGTGAGCTAATTCTGTCCTTTAATTTTTGATTGTTCTTTCCTATATAAAAGCAACTACGTTGTGTGCAGTACACAAAATAAACAATATCAGCTGTATTTCATGTTCCTTTAGCTCTGAATTCAAATGGTTTACCACTTACCAGTTCCCAGGGTCTGTAGTCGCTCCTCCTTTGTGGAGAGGGATGACTGTAGCAGTGTGTCATTCGGTAGGGACAAAGCCTGAGGTGAGGCTGTGATTGAACAGGGCACACAGGTGAGGTGCCAGTTAACTCTGTAGTTCATGTAGAATACAGCCAGTGATATAGTCAGGTCCCATAGAAGCTGTATTCTTGGCCTTGGACAGTGCTGTATTACCCTGTGCAATAGTAATACTGGGTGCCTGGCAATCTACTGGTATTGGAATTGGTCCTGGGGGGGGGGTAAAGTTGGCACTGAATCTGTCGGCCAGTATACTGGCAATATCTGTTGGCTTGGTATAGGAGGTACCATTGTGCAGTAGCTCTGAGCAAATCTGGGTATTGCCATGGAGATTCTTTACATAACTCTAGAAAGCCTTGTGGTTGTCTTTACTATCTGCTGCAATTCTCATAGCTAGCTTTAAAGGATTTGATGAAGGATCTCAGCTTTTTGTTGAGGCTGATAAGGGAGTTTTTCCAGTCTTGGGACTTCTCCTTATTCTGCATCCGTTTCCTTCTTCTGTTGTACAGTTTGTTTATTGCAGGGGACCACTAGATTGGCTTCCTTTTTTTTTGGAGGACTGCATCTTGTTTCTATTGGGTATGGCAAGATCCATGCATTTGTGTTCGTACAGTGCATTGCTGTATGATTTGGCAGTCATGAAACTATTCTCCATTTGCATGGGTACCATTGAAGTTAGCCACCTCTGTTTTTATGTGCCCAAAGTTAGCACTGGAGAAGTTTTTCATGGTGGTCACCTTTGTGGGGAGGGGGGATGTGGATTTCCAAGGAGATTACTTTGTGGTCGGATCTAAACAGGGAGGAGTTGACTACTGGTGCAGAGCAATG
This sequence comes from Protopterus annectens, assembly GCF_019279795.1. Taxonomy (NCBI): domain Eukaryota; kingdom Metazoa; phylum Chordata; order Ceratodontiformes; family Protopteridae; genus Protopterus; species Protopterus annectens. The sequence continues at coordinate 482,015,700 of NC_056737.1, read as the reverse complement.
GTCACCCATGTTAGTAATGACCAGGTCAAGGATGTTGCTACCTCTAGTGGGGGTAAGAGCAAGCTGGTCCTGGGCATTGGAATTAATGAGTTCCAGGAAATTTTGGGCAAGTGTATTGGTACATGAATAGTTTTCCCAGTTAATGGAGGGGTAGCTGAAGTTGCCCAGTATGAGAGTGTTAGGTTGGACCTAATATTCTCCAGGGTGCATAGGAATGTGGAGTGTGAGTCTTGGGACATGGTTGGGGACCTATAGCAGGCTACAACCTGAATCGCTCTTAACCAATGTTAGCTGCACCAGATGTACCTCTGATGCATTATGTTGGGCTACCAATCTGGAGGTGTGCGCATCCTTTATGAATATGGAAACACCACCGCCTTTGGAGCTTCGGTCCAAGTTCTGGGGCCGAAAGGTGTGGAATGAGTTACAGTCTGGTAGTGCAGGGGTGCTTTCTGCTGCCTTGAACCAGGTCTCTGATACAGTACAAATGTCGAGGTTCTCCATTTTAAAAAGTGCTTCGAATAAGTGCATTTTGAGATTTAGACTTTTAGTGTTGAGCTGCATGACTCTCAGATTGCATTTGTTTGTAGCTGTTACTGTGGTAATTTGGTCTTTGGAACACTGCCTAAAAGGCACTATTGGGGTGGCAAGAGCCTTGGTATCTGGAAGCCCAGGAGTGAGAGATGCAGGCCATCTCTGGCAAAGCATCAAGGTCTGTCAATCATGTCATCCCAGGCAAATAGATACTGGATCCCTTTAGAATGACACCAGAAACTTAGCCAATTACTGCTTGTACTGCGGTATCATTCTGGGTGATGGTAGGATGCGGCTCAGGTCTATGGTCATACCCGCCTGGGCTACATAATCCGAGAGCTCCTCCATGTCACTTTTCATGTAGTCCAGGAAGGTACGACTCAGGTCATTCACACCCACTTGTACAATGACAGAGTCATATTTGTACCTGTTGTTGAGGGACCTGAGTGTGTGCGTTATGTGGCGGATCCTGGCACCTGACAGGCAGCTGACTGTTACTTTCTCCTTATTCAACCTAGTGAGTGGGACATCAATGTGCCTCACTATCGAGTCCCCTATGACTAGTGTGTTGGGCATGCTGCTTTGCCTTAGGGGGCTTTGATTGAGTGGCACACTGTTTAGGAGAGTTATGTGCCTCGTGATTAGTGTTGTGTTGTGGTGGTCGAGTGCATTTCTGCCTTGGAGGTCTCTGTTGTTTGAGTAGATTTTTATTGAGAGCCTCTGCGAAGGTGGGTGTGTGGTTGGTGTTTTTATGTGAAGGCAGTGCTGGTGTGTGTTCTGGAGGGCTATGTGTTCCATGTGGTGTGGTGCAAGTGTTGACCACCTCCTCTTGACCAGCTATTCTGGTCTTGGATGGAGAGTGCATGGCTTCTAATTTGGATATACAAGTGCATCTCTTGCAAGTCTGAGTGTTAGAAGGGAAGAGGAGAGGGTTGTCGGTGTACGTGAGACAGTTGCTACATTGCCTAAGGATGCCCAAGTTCACCAGGTTAATAGGAGAAAGCACAGGGAACTGACCTTTAGACATGCCTGGAGGGGTGGGCATTAATAATAAAGTACCGGAGCTGTTTCCTTGTAGAATGTTTAGTGCTGGTAGCACTTTTGTGTGCTACAATAATTGCTACAAGAAGTCTGATAAAGTGCTAGACTAATAAGCTAGTAAAAGTACAGGAGAGGAGAGAACTAACAGATCTAAGTGAAAATTGAAGAGCAGACTTTGGCACTGCTGAGAAGCTTACAAACAGTCCTGGATACAGCAAATCTTTATCTGGATTAGATTAGTTACATGAAAGGCTAGAAACAAGCACAAACGAGGGCTTTTAAACCAGAAAGTTGTAAGAGATGGAAAAACTGTCCAAACGACCAATAAACTACAATTTCTGTCTCAAAAACCACTCATCTTGTGGTAGATAGGCTACCTACTGCTTACCCCTCCCACTGATAAGCTAGAAGGCTTCCCTCCAACATAGAAAGGCTTGGGGGGCTCAGAAGCTTCTTAATACAGTCCTAGATACAGCAAATCTGTATCTGGACTAGACTAGTTACAGGAAAGGCAGGAAAAGTGCAAACGCAGGCTTTTAAACCAGAAAGTTGAAAGAGATGGTAAAACCGCCCAAACAGCCGATAAACTACGATAAACTTCTTCTTTTGGCTTTTCCTGGTTAGGGGCCACCACAGTGGATCACCTGTCCGCTCATGATTGGCAGTGGAGTTTTTTACGGTGTAGAGCTGCCAGCCCGGCGCCCAACCTTCCACAGAAGGTACACACACGCACGCACTCACACCTAGGGCCAATTTAGAGTGTCCAATCCACCTACAGCATGTCTTTGGGATGTGGGAGGAAACTGGAGCATGCAGAGAAAACCCACATGACCACAGGGAGAACACGCAGACTCCGTACAGAAGGCACCCCAGCCGAGGATCGAACCGGAGAACCTCTTGCTGTGAGGCAGCAATGCTAACCGCTGCACCACTGCTGCACCCTAAACTACAATAAACTGCAATATCAAAAATTACTTTGATATTACCATTTACAAGAACATCAATGACAGATAAGAATCAAATATATATCACAAACCTACTTTCTCTAATGATTATTTACATTTTCTAGTTTTTAACCTTATGGGCAGAACAATTTGGTTAGCCAGTTTGTTATACCATCTGGATTGGTTTCAGAGAAACACATATTTTTCAGATAAGGTCAGTAAATTGCTCCAATTATTTTTCAGAAAGGGGATACCCTGAAAAGCTGATTAGATAGATAATAGATGTAAATATGATTGAGAAAGAATCAAGATACCACCCAATTTTAAAAAGGGAGGTTAACTATGTTGGTGATAGAAATAGTCCACCTTGGGTGGCTTTGACAAAGTCACGATCTTAGCGATCTCAGGTTGTAGTACTGATGTGAAGAAGGTTATAAACAAAAACTGGAGACCGGCATTTGATCTATCTGGAGTGGAGAACAGGTTAAAATTTCCAAATTTTATTTTTAAAGGAGGTAGAAATGTAAAAAAATACCACTGAGAATTCCATGCTTCAAAATATCAAATATGGTATGATTAAATATGGGGCATATTAACAACATAAACATATAAATAAGGGGCTTAATACAGTAGTAGTGGTGTCACATTCTAGAACAATAAGGAACAACAGTAAATGTAACTATAAAACTCCAGGAGAAGCATACATTAAACTGTGTGAGGCATGTGACTCTTTTTATATAGGTAAACTGAAAGGCAGCTTAAAACAAGGATTTATTAGCATTATTATGCTATTAAAACTAAAGCTAAGACTAATGATTTGTATTGTCATTCCATACTATGTAAAAAAAAATTGTTTTATGTTTTAGAAAGGGTTCCATAGTCTTTGAGTTGTGAGGACTGGCATACCAAGCTTGGAAGCAAGATAGCTCCACTGCCTGGTTAAACTGAATGCTACACAGTCCCCTGGGTTAAATGACAAGGTAAGTTTGAATAGTTTATTGCACCTTAGACCAATGAAGATATGAAATTGAACTGGTACTGTATATTTTCCATATTTTATATTAAGGTTATTTTTTATGTGTTAACCAGCATTTATTTAAATTAGGAAAGTTTCAGAGGATAAAAGTGAACACAACTGGCCTAAAAAGAGCCTTAGGATGCTCTGTTATACAGACTGGCCAAATAAGATGAATACCTAAACACATGTAAACACTCTTGTTTCCCTTTCACCCACTAAACTGCCGAGTGGACTATAGTGATGATATATGAAATCAAGTTGGTAATTATTTCCTGGTATGGCACAATGCCAAATGCCGAGTTCAAAGTTTCACAAATGGTGCAGTCATCCTTCTTTCCTTCTTGAGGATACTGGGGTCTCCTTCATGGGAAAATGCGTACTTCAAATGTTAATTATACAATATTTTTTATTTCTTTAAATACCTTTATTAAATCACTTAAGACACAGAAAACACATACATTATCAGAAAAGAAAAAAATTATTTTAACATTTTTTTCCATTTAAATTCATCACATATATTTTCTGTGCTACTATCATCTGCCCAACATTATAAAAACTGCTGAATTCCTGCTCTTAAACATCACCCTTCTCCTCATGAACATTATTATGCATGTATTATTCCCACAACTTCCATTTACTTCGATGAAATTTCCTCCTTCCCTTTCTAAAGATCCCTCTTCCAGTTCTTTTACCTCTTTTATAATATTCAATACCTCTAATACAGTTGGTGTAGACTGATTTCCATTTATTAGTAGTTGCCTTTTTGATAGCTAACAGAACTAAACTTAATAAAGCCTTACTATGTCTAGGCAACTCTGATCCTGTATCCCAGCTCAAAATGATCAGTTCTTTTCTTACAGCCACTTGCTCAACCAGTATTTCTGACAGCGTACTCTGAGGAATTTTTTTAAAATCTGCCAACTCATTACTCCCCCAAAATACATGTTCCTAGTTGCTTCTTTCTTCTCCATCACACCTCCAACATTTGTTACCTACCTGAGTAAAAATTCTTTGAAGTCTGCTTGGCGTATAAAAATACCTATGCAAACACTTCCAACAAAGATCCTAAACCTTCTGGACTTGCTTGCATATGTGTGAGCCATACCTACATCTTCTCATTGTTTTCTTGTAAATTTCTTTTCCAGTCTCTCTTCACAATTTTTTCTAACTTCCGTTACCACGTAATATTTTATAAGCCCTAGTAATTATAATTTTTTTAACAGCTGCTTCTGTTCTAGATTCGACTTAAAACTCAAACCAGAGCAGGTCTTTCACTTAAAATTCCCCTATCCCTTTCTGTTTGCCTGTACTCTGATATCAAGGCCCGGTAAGGAATGCAGTCTCTAGCCAGCAATACAAATGTCTTCTTGGTCTCATCCTACTCTATTACCTTTCCTACATGAGTTATTTGCTCCAAATATCTTTATTCCTTTGCCAGGTTTCTCCAGTAAATTCCAGCCCCCTATTTTCTCCACCCCTACTTGCAGTCATCCCGATAGGCAAAATCTCCCTTCTCCATTCCGGTACTGGCTTAGTTCTTAGTATACTTTCTGCTACCTTGTGGATATAATATTCTGTATTATTGTTCTTATTCTCCTTGAGGATCTGCATCCAAACCCCCCCCCCTCTATTTCTTGAACTTTCCCCTTCATCATCATCCCTTTTCACAGTGAATTATAAGGTTTTGCTTGTATTATGTATATGATCCTTAACTGTGTAGCTCTAAATATCCCTTCAAATCAGGTAAACCTTAAATCAACTTGTTCTACAGGAAGGATCAAATTATCCCCCCTTAACTCTTGTCCTGTTACCCTCCCAGATAAATTCCTTCAATTCTTTATTAATTACTACCCACAACTTCTCTTTGGGTTGAAAGAAATATGCCTGACCCATATACAAAACTAAATGGACTAAAAACAATTTCACTGCTTGTATCATGCTATCCATAGCCATAAAGAACAGTTTCCAGTTTCTCAATTTTTGTATTATCTTTTCTTTAGTCTCTTCTCGCATATCATTAGCTGTCATAACAGAAGCCTTTTTAATCCATACTCAAATACTTCATCAAATTATGCCCCCATAAACATGGGCATTGCTGCACCAATTTGTATGTGGGTACATAATTGACATTTATATCCTTTTTTTTATCTTTATTAAGTTTATATTCCAAAGTACAGCCACGGTGGTGCAGCGGTAGCATTGTTGCCTCACAGCAAGAGGTTCTCCCATTCGATTCTCAGCTGGAGCGCCTTCTGTGTGGAGTCTGCATGTCCTCCCTGTGGTCGAGTGGCATTCAAAAGACATGAGCAGAATGGGCATGCCTTCATTGAAGGTTGGGCGTCGAGCTGGTATCTCGGCACCCATAAAAAAATCTACTGCCAATCATTAGCGGACCGGAGTTCCGCTGTGGCGACCCCTAACCGGGAAAAGCCGAAAGAAGAACAAACAACATTAAGTTTATAATTGAACAACAGTAGGCAAGAAATATATATATAAAAACAACAAAGACCAACAGTGAGTCCCAGCTCTACCTTCCAATAAAAATTTATTTCGTTGAACAAGTCCTTTCTCTAGCGCCTCGGCCAACAGCCTTTACAGAGTAAAACAGTAAAACTCATAAAACACTTGCAATATATACAAAAAACAAGTAATTAATCAATTATATAATTAAACAATCAAATCACATACTAAATGTATTTAAAGTCATAGTCTTAAACAAGACATTGCCAGTTACATTCTCTGTTCATTCCATGTGGTTGCAAAGTCCCAAATTTCATAATCAGAATGCATTCCTTTTGTCTTAACATATTTTTTTTTTTTTTTGCCTATCAACATCATTATAATATAATGGAACATGTTCCAAAATAGACACTTTTATATTTTCAATATTTCCATGATGTACAGAATTAAAATGTTCAGCAATAGGACTAGTAATTTTATTATTTTTAACATCTCTGATATGTTCTTTAATCCTGTCTGCTAACATTCTTTTTGTTTCTCCAATATAATATTTATTACAATCACAAAATATAACATAAACAACACCCTTGCTCATACATGTATATTTAGCTTTTGTAGTGAAGATTTTACCATTTATTTTATTCACCTCATTCACAACATATTTGCATATAGAGCACTTTCCACAAGGGAATGTTCCCAAATTCTGCACAACATTTAATCCATTAATACAGGGCTTCTTATAAATGCTGTGTATCAAAAAATCCTGTATACTTTTCCCTTTTTTATATGATGTCATTAATTTTATATTTTTAATGATGCTACATCTTTCTTAATAAAGTTCCAATATTCCATAATCATTTTATTACCAATTGTAGAGAAGTTGGTGTACTTTGTAACAAAAAACATTCTCTCCTGGTCAGTGTTATATTTGTTACTACCTTCATAGTTATTTTGTCTATTAGTGCCTTTACTATGTTTAAAGGCTCTATATAAACTATTTTCTACGTTATCTGGGTTATACCCTCTAACTTTGAATATCTTGGCCACTTTATAAGCCTCACTATAAGCCATATTAATATCAGAATTAAGTCTTTTTATTCTGAGAAATTCCCCATAGGGGATAGCTGACAATATATGGGGGGGGGGGGTGACAACTATCTCCCCACATTTTCCAGCTTATTTCCTCAAATTTTCTATGAATACTGGTATATATGGGAAAGCCATTATTGCCCTTAAGCGAGATATCTAAAAAATTAACCTGATTTCCCTGCTGTATATCACTGAATTTTATGCCAAATCTGTTGCTATTTAATTCATCAATGAAATTATCTGATGTATCCCGGTCACCATAACAGATGAAAATTAGGTCATCAATAAATCTAAAATACTTTAGAACATTCTTTTTGAAAAAAGGCAACCTATAAAGATGTTCATTTTCAAATAACCCCATAAACAGGTTAGCATAGGCTGGCGCAAACGCCGCCCCCATAGCAGTACCTGTAACTTGTCTGTAAAGGGTGCCATTAAATTCAAAAAAATTATTCATTAAACAAAATTCCACCAATTCCAAAATATAGTATGTTTTAGGGCTATCATTCAAGAAGAATTTTATAGCTTCTAAGCCCAAAGTATGTGAAATATTGGTGTAGAGACTCACTACATCCACCGTAATAAAGTACATGTTTTCGCACCAGTGGATATCTTTTATCTTCCCTAAAAAATCATATGAGTCCTGTATATAGGAAGGTAACAGCAAAACTTTCTTTATCAGTATTTCATGTAACATGATACAAAGATTATAAGTGAAATAGCCAAAAGCTGACACAATGGGCCGACCAGGTGGTCGGTTTAGATCTTTATGAATTTTGGGTAGGCAAAAGAATTTTGCAATTTTTCTGTTCTTAATATTTATTTTTCTATTTATATCCATTTGACTCAGATAGTGTAATCTCACACCTTTCTGTAATAGTATCTCAAAATCCTTTTCTGCCTTCCGTAACTGGCTAATATTGGTTTTGCAATATACAGTGTTGTTATCTAAATGTTGCATGCACATACCATAATAGTCACAAGAATTTAATATCACAAGTTTTCCCCCCTTATCTGCTTGTTTAAAAACTATATTATGGTTTCTACTCAATTGTTGCAGTTTTTCCCATTCCAATTTTGTCAGGTTATAAATATGCTTTTTATTCACAAAATCTTCTATTTCCTTTTCCAACATTGTATTTAACAATGATTCAAATCGTAATATGTTAGAATTTTTACATGGAGGTAGAAAATAGTTGTTATCTTTAAGCATATGTGTGCTTAATAAATCATAAGCATTATTTTCCTCTTCACTACCTGATACACATGAGTAAAAACTTTCTTCACTTTCCATTTCACTATCTAGTGAAAATAAAGTATCATAGTTAACATCAGACTCAGTCGTTTTATTTAATCTAAAGAAATATTCCTTTAAATGCATTTTTCGACATAGCTGAAATAATTCAGTTTTGACCTCATATTTTTTAGGTATGCAAGTGGGTACAAATTTTAAACCCTTCTCTAGAACAGATAGTTCTATCTTGTCTAGTTTGTAACTCGACAAGTTAACAACATAATTACTATGTAAATTATGTCCATCTACCTTTCTTATGTTGTCCATCGCCCGAGTCTCTCTGGCGTTCTGTGTTGTTCCAAACCCTTTTCCTGGTATTGGCATGATATCCGTTCGATTCTGAATAAGTTTTGTGGAGTGCTTCTGGGTTTGCTGCAACTGGTAGTCCAGGAAAGGTTTCTCTATCATCTTCTTCCCACGAAGACGCCCCACTCTCGCCAGACAGGAAGTTCTTGCTGGCATGTTTTTCTGAGGCCGGATTTCCTTTTTGAAAAGAGACACTCTTTCTCCTATTTCTCTGGAAGCTAGGAAACACGAACGCCCTCTTGTGTTCGTAGTCTCGAATATCTCTGGTTAATTTGGATTTTTTTCTTTCTACTAGATCTTTTCCATAACTACTTAATTTAGTATTAATACCTGAAAGAAAATTTTCCAGTGTAGAATTCGATGTAATATTTACCAGTTGTTCACAAACTTGTTTAGTTTCCACTAAAAGTTTGTCTTTTTTCATGTTGTCTCTTTCAATCAGAATTGACACCCATTCTAAACTACACCGATGTGCAGCTGCTATCCATCGTTCATGAAATTTAACTTCTACTTCATTGGTAAGGTCAAATGGTGTAGATGGATTCTTAATAGACCTTAGCCCTCTAGGTGTTATATCCAGTTCAATATATCTTTCAAGGCTACCAATATTGTAGAAAGTAGATGTTTCTTTAAAAATCAATCTTTCAAGTTTAGAACACAAGTCCTGTACATCTGGATTATCAGAAATAATATTCTTTTTGCCTACCATAGCAAAAGGATTTGTAGTCGTTCTTTTCCTTGAATTTTCCCATTTCTTTATGATACCAAAGCCTGAATCTCCTATGGCTTCTGGTGCTGCATTCTTTACAGTTGATGTACCAGTGTCATTAGGCAAATTACTGGAGCGGTTAATATTTTCTCCATTCCGATTAAACATTTCCATACCAGTCTCTCTAAATATTCTGGGAAAGGAGCACATGGACTCACTTGTCATAATTGAACAACAGTAGGCAAGAAATATATATATAAAAACAACAAAGACCAACAGTGAGTCCCAGCTCTACCTTCCAATAAAAATTTATTTCGTTGAACAAGTCCTTTCTCTAGCGCCTCGGCCAACAGCCTTTACAGAGTAAAACAGTAAAACTCATAAAACACTTGCAATATATACAAAAAACAAGTAATTAATCAATTATATAATTAAACAATCAAATCACATACTAAATGTATTTAAAGTCATAGTCTTAAACAAGACATTGCCAGTTACATTCTCTGTTCATTCCATGTGGTTGCAAAGTCCCAAATTTCATAATCAGAATGCATTCCTTTTGTCTTAACATATTTTTTTGCCTATCAACATCATTATAATATAATGGAACATGTTCCAAAATAGACACTTTTATATTTTCAATATTTCCATGATGTACAGAATTAAAATGTTCAGCAATAGGACTAGTAATTTTATTATTTTTAACATCTCTGATATGTTCTTTAATCCTGTCTGCTAACATTCTTTTTGTTTCTCCAATATAATATTTATTACAATCACAAAATATAACATAAACAACACCCTTGCTCATACATGTATATTTAGCTTTTGTAGTGAAGATTTTACCATTTATTTTATTCACCTCATTCACAACATATTTGCATATAGAGCACTTTCCACAAGGGAATGTTCCCAAATTCTGCACAACATTTAATCCATTAATACAGGGCTTCTTATAAATGCTGTGTATCAAAAAATCCTGTATACTTTTCCCTTTTTTATATGATGTCATTAATTTTATATTTTTTAATGATGCTACATCTTTCTTAATAAAGTTCCAATATTCCATAATCATTTTATTACCAATTGTAGAGAAGTTGGTGTACTTTGTAACAAAAAACATTCTCTCCTGGTCAGTGTTATATTTGTTACTACCTTCATAGTTATTTTGTCTATTAGTGCCTTTACTATGTTTAAAGGCTCTATATAAACTATTTTCTACGTTATCTGGGTTATACCCTCTAACTTTGAATATCTTGGCCACTTTATAAGCCTCACTATAAGCCATATTAATATCAGAATTAAGTCTTTTTATTCTGAGAAATTCCCCATAGGGGATAGCTGACAATATATGGGGGGGGGTGACAACTATCTCCCCACATTTTCCAGCTTATTTCCTCAAATTTTCTATGAATACTGGTATATATGGGAAAGCCATTACTGCCCTTAAGCGAGATATCTAAAAAATTAACCTGATTTCCCTGCTGTATATCACTGAATTTTATGCCAAATCTGTTGCTATTTAATTCATCAATGAAATTATCTGATGTACCCCGGTCACCATAACAGATGAAAATTAGGTCATCAATAAATCTAAAATACTTTAGAACATTCTTTTTGAAAAAAGGCAACCTATAAAGATGTTCATTTTCAAATAACCCCATAAACAGGTTAGCATAGGCTGGCGCAAACGCCGCCCCCATAGCAGTACCTGTAACTTTAACATTAAGTTTATATTCCAAAAAAAAAAAAAATTGAAACCGTCTAAAAACCGTCTAAAAATGCTCCACAACACTGATGCATCGTTTTCTGGATTTATCATCTAGAACACAATATTATCCACAAATAAAAAGACACCTTTTCTTGATTACCACACACATATTATTCCTTGTATTTCTGAGTCCCTTATTTTCTTTGCCAGTGGGTCTAAATATAAAGCAAATAACAAAGGGAAAGAACACACCCCTGCCTGGATCCTCTGTTCAAACACAGTTTATCAGAGAGGAATTCTCCTACTTTAATTCTTGCGTCTGATCCTTCATGCATCCCTTTAATTAACCTTATTATTTTATCAGGGAATGTAAACACTTCCAATGCCCTACTCATAAAATCCCAGCTTACTTTGCCCAATGCTTTGTCTGCATCAAGACCCATCAACAACTGATGCATTTTCTTACATTCTGCTTCCTTCTGAATCATCACTGTTCTACTAATATTGTGAAATATTTGTCTCCCCTCCACAAAACCACACTGTATCATATCTATCAGTTTTAGCAAAACTTTTGCCATTTTTTTTAGCTACAATCAACATAAACACCTTATAATCATGGTTTAAAATTGAAATGGGTCTATATGAATCTGGGTCTGAAGGGTCTTTGCCATCTTTAGGTAACACAGCCACCACAGCTTTCTTCAAAGATGTTGGTGATTCCCCTCCTTTTAAAAATACTGTTAAACAAAATCTTCCAGATCTTTATCACTTTCTTCCCGACTAACTTCCAAACCTCCACAAAAATACCATCTGTTCCTGGAAACTTTCCTGAAAATTGAATATACATCACTGTTTATGTCATCACCTCCTGTATTAACTTGTTAGTCCTGGTATACCACTTCCCTTGGCATAATTAAGTTTTCCATAAATATTTAAATTCGTACTCTTTCTTGATGTCCAGATTTCTCAGCTTTATAAAAAATTTCATAAAATTTCCACAATATCTCTAAAAACTTCTACAAGCTTTCTGGTCATTTTGTTGTTATAGCTCCCTAAGTTTGGTGACAACCCTTTTAACGTTCTTTTGCCCAAGTCATTGTGCTAAAACTTTTTGTGCTCTGGCCATGTTATCAAAAAAATAGTTGCTTAACTACCAATCTTTATAAACTCCTGCATATTATCCAGATAATCCCTTATTTTCTCTTCAGCATTCTGCATTTGCTCCTCCTCTTGTTCTGTGAGATTCCCTTTATTGTGCAAAGTTTTAACCTTTTCAGCCCCTCTAAGTAATTTCTATTGCTTCTTAACCATATATCTTCTGGTCATTTCTTGTTATAGCTCCCTAAGTTTGTTGACAACCCTTTCAACATTCTTTTGCCTAAGTCACTGTGCTATAACTTTTTGTGCTCTAGCCTTATCAAAAAAATAGTTGCTTAACTACAATCTTTATAAACTCCTGCATATTATCCAGATACTCCCTTATTTTCTCTTTAGCACTCTGAATTTGCTCCTCCTCTTGTTCTGTGAGATTCCCTTCATTGTGCAACATTTTAACCTTTGTCAGCCCCTCTAAGTAATTTATATTGCTTCTTAACCACATCTCTTCTCTTTTACTTCAACCCTATCAAATCCCATTTTCATTTTATCTCAGTCACTAGTTATAACTTCAAAAGATATTTCTATCTTCCCTAATAACTCACACATAATTTCCACTACCCATTCCTTAAACTCCTCTCTTTTTAGCATGTAGGTGGGAAAGTGCCCATGTCTTATTTTTACTTCACTGCCCTGTATTTTTATCTTAGTTTTTGTTGCTGCATGATCAGAAATGGTTATTGGATGTGTGTCGAAGTTTTCAATTTAATGCACATGTTCATGTGAAATATAATTTCTATCTAGTCCAGCCCAGTTATTGTACTTTGGGAAATAATATGCAAATTATGTCTTAGTTTCTACTACTAAATTCACATCTTTCAAACCTAATATCTTCATAAATTTCTTCAGAAATCTACTATTTTTTGCTACATTGTCCCTTCTAGACTCCCTAAAATATCCTCACTATTGCAAATCAAATTCTAGTTCCCAACTATAAATGATGTTCCCTGCTGAAAAATGATTTCTCCCAAAATTTTTTTAAGCTCCATAATAGTAATTTTCAGTGGAATATAACTACATGCCATTGTAATCCTCCTCCCTTGCAAACAGACCCTTACTACAAAAATATACCACTTTTGTCTTTTTTTTCCCTTCACCTATCACTACTGAAATGCCACTAGCAATTAGTTTAATTACTCCCCTTTTCCTCTGTCCCTGATATTCTGCTGAATATCCATTCTGAAATCATCTCTGTCAAATCACATGCTCATTTATTTCCAAATGTGTCTCCTGCAGCATTCCTATTTGCACTCTGCATTTCTTAAGATAATTTAATACTCTTTCCTTTTTATCTATACCTTATTGGCCATTCACGTTCCAGGATAATATAGACAGCATATCCATCATTATAAAAAGCTATTGTTCCTTCCTCCTATACATGACAGTTTATTTGAATGTCCATTTCCAGCTTTTTTGTTACATGCATACACACTGATTGGCATGCTGAGCTTTTGTGCAGTTGTTTCTTCTCATCTCCATTTGAACCTATGTCATAGTTTTCAAGACTTTTTGTATTAATGCCAGCCCTTGAAAAAAAAAAACTAAATGCAAAACATCCCATCCCCTATTAACTTGGAACAAGCACAAAAAATATTTATATCTTGAAAACCTGAAGTTTAACCCTCCAGAAGAGAACAATGGCCCCAAACTGATGGCTGCATCTACAGGCATTATCAAACCTAAAATTAAGGTTAACTATGTTAAATCACATGCTACAGCCTTTGCTCCCACTTAAACTGATTGCTGTCTATTCTTACCTCCCTTCCCCTTGCACATATGAAAAAACAGCTTGTATGCTTTCAGAAAACATTAACTTTAAGCCCTAAGGAAAAGTGCATTGGCTATCTTTAAATAAAATTAAATTGTGCATGGTTTTATTAACTGCACTAAAGTATTAAGGATGTTAGGGAGGTTGTTACCTCTTATTCACTTACCATAATTTCTAACTTAATTTTTTTCACTGAAATGCTTGCCATTGTACCTTTAAATCCTGACTTTCCCTCAGCAAAGAATACTCAGAATTCCTTAGATTAACTGCTTGCACCTGCGGACAGCATGCCTCCATGAACTGTATTCACAAAGGGGTCTTTGTAAATCTCTCTCAGTAAAGAATTCATGGCTGTCCTCGGCTGCAGAAATCTCGACTCTAGTGAACATTTAACAGTGGAAAACAAACAAGCTAATATCTTTGCAGCTGTAAGAAGCTTAGCATTTTCATGGCTTTCATCACTTCATCTTATTTTTAAAGCCTGCATGCTTTCATAAACACATGTTTACAGCTTAAGCCAAAGTTAGTAATCTAGGCCACTCACCTTTGTAAAATAAGAGAGAGAAAATATTGTAATTATACATGTAATATAATAAGTGCACTTTACACCCCACCGCCACGCCAGCAGCCCAAGATCACAGCATATGAACATTAAACTTACTTTTGTCCAGCCTTTTCTCTTATACTGTAAGACCTACATTTCTTACAACTAAATAAGTACTTCTTTACTTCAATAACTTTAAGACATAAAACAGTCACTGAAAGACTCCCCTAACACTTAAAATACTCCTGACTACACAATATACAAAACTGTTTTACTGTACATAACATAGAGTTTATATCATGAAATGTTTTAGTTTTTGTTCTTACATCTGCATGTTTCACTTACAGCTCTTTTCCCCTTTTTTAGTATTGTTCTAAACATGATACAAAAACGGGATCTATGTCAGATGATCAAGTTTTCAAAAACACAAAATTCATACAGATGAGACCATATGTTCGAGTTTCCAAAAACTTGAACATGAGAAAAACAAAAACAAAAAGCACAATAATCTACTTTTTTACATTTATGCAGGGGGCCCCTGTAATCCCACACCCCTGCAAATTATATAATATATACCAACTCCAAGATCGCACTACAGTGAAGAAAGGGGTACATTTCCTGATCTTCACTGTACCGCGATCTCCATTCAAAAGCTTCAAGTTTTCAAAAACTAGATCATATGGTCTCGACCATATCAATTTTGAGTTTCTGAAAACTCGATCAACTGATAGGGATCCAAAGAGGGATAGACGATTTACAGTCCACTGACAAGTTTAACAAAGTCAACAAAAGTCCAGTGCTTTTAAGACACTTTTTCTTGCAAAACCATATTTCAGAAATGAGATAAGATGCTTTGTAGTCTTCCATTTATTTGCTAATTTCAGAGTTGCTGGTCTTCATCTTCATCTCTATTTCCCAACACCAAACTTTGATTCAAATCCAAGGTATTGCTGTTTCTTCTAGTCAACTCCTGGGCATTTTTCTCTCTCTCAAGTATTTTCCTGTGGAACTGACTCACTTTTTGTTGGATAAACTTTTTTATTTCCTCCTTAGCCTGTTGTGTGTCTAAAATGACTTTTTTAAACACCTTTATTGAATTATTACTTGTGACACAAGCAAATTTACATTCATACAAAAGTAATCAAATTGTCTTAAATTAACATTAATAAACATTATACTTCACATACACTACTATATATCATATAACCTAAGCAACATTAAATTACTCAATTCCTGCCCCCCTTTTTTAAATAGGAAACATCCTTATTAAACCATCACTTACGACATAAGCAATCATACATTTTTATAAATGAAAACGAACCACACAGACACAATCCAAGTTGCAAGCATTTCACATCAAACCACATACTGTCACTCTGAATTGCAAACATTATATATCACTTATAATCTACTCAACCATTTTCAGTCAAACATTACATAGCATTTTCCTCCCCTGTATATATTGTTCCCACAATTTCCATTTTTCCTATGTATTTTGCTCCTACCCTTTTCTAAAGATCTCAGTTCTAGTTGCTTCACCTTTGTTACTATATTCACTACTTCTAATATAGTTGGTTTAGATTTTCATTTCTATTTTCTAGTAATTGTTTTTTGCCAGCCATCATAATTAGACACAGCAAGGCCTTACCATGTCTAGGCAATTCAGATTCTGTATCATAGCTCAAAAAAACACCTCCCCGTCACACCAATCCACACACCCAGCATCTCCGACAATGCATCCCACAGGGAATCCTTAAAGTCCGCCAACCCACTGCACTCCAAGAAAATATGTTTCTTCCCCGTCACACCTCCAACATTTGCTGTCTACCTGAGGAAAAATTCCTTGGAGTCTATTTGGGGTATAAACATATCTATGCAAACATTTCCAAGCAAAAATCCTAAATCTTGTAGATTTTGTTGCATATTTGGGAGACATACATATATCCTCCCATTGTTTCTTTGTGAATTTCTTATCCAATCTCTCTTCCCAATCCTTTCTAAGCTCCTCTGATTCTTATAATTATCATGCAGTATTTTATATACTCTACTAATTATTCCTTTTTTAATGGCAGCTTCTGTTCTAGATTCTACTAAAAACTCTAACAGTGCTGGTCTTTCATTTAAGACCCCCCATTTTTCTTTCTCTTTGCCTATACTCTGATATCAGTCCTTGATAGGGAAGGCAATCTCTAATCTGCAGTCCAAATAAATTCTTCTCCTCTTTCCATTCTATTACCTTTGCCCCTCTAGTTATTTGCTCCCAATACTTTAGTTCCTTTGCTAGCTTTCTCCAAAAAATTCCAGCCCCCACTTGCCTACTGTCTTTATCCCTGCAGTCATCCCTACTGGCAGAATCTCCTTTCTGTGTTTATGTGTTGGCTTAGTTCACAGAATACTTTCTGCTACTTTATGGATATAAATTCAGTATGACTAGTGTTATTCTCCTTAAAAGCCTGTATCCAAAAACCCAGTCTCTCCTTGTTTCTTGAGCTTCCCCACCATTTTAAAATCATCCCTTTCCACTTTGAATTATAGTTTTCTGTTTGTGCTATGTATAGGAGCCTTAACTGTGTAGCTCTGAAATACCCCTTCAAACTGGGTAATCCTAAACAGTCCTGTTCTACTGGAAGAATCAGTTTATCCTACTTGACTCTTGCAATCTTCCCCTCTCAGATTAAGTCCTTCAGCTCTTTATTGCTATCCACATCTTCTCCTCCAGTTGATAAAAATATGCCTAACCTGTGTACAAGACTTAAGAGACTAAAAACATTTTGACTCCTTGTATCTTACTATCCATATCCATATAACAAAGCTCCCATTTTCTCGGTTTTTGTATTATTAGTCTCGTCCCACATATCCCTAGCTACCACACCAGAATATTTTTTTTAATTCATACATCTAAATACTTCATTTTATCATGTCCACATATATATATATATATATATATATATATATATGGATATTGCTGAACCAATTCATGTGTGGTACATAATTTACCACTATTGCCTTTGTTTTAGCTTCATAAATTTTGTATACCAAAAAGATGTGAAACTATCTCAAAATGTTCAACAACAATGTAATGTCTCTTTCTGGTTTTGTCAAGTATAAAATAATATCATCTGCAAACAAAGCCAGCTTTTATTGAGTACCATACCAAGTATGTCCTTGAATTTCTGAATCCCTTATTTTCTTTGCCAGTGGTTCTAAATATAATGCAAATAAAGGAGAAAGAGGATAAACCTGCCTGACTTCTCTGTTCAAGCAGAAATTATCAAAGAGGACCCCGCCACTTTAATTTTCACCTCCAATCCCTCATATATCCTCCTAATCAACCTTATAATTTTTTTTCAGGAAATGCAAATCCTTCTATTGCCCTTCTCATAAAGTCGCTGCTTACATGATAGACACTTTCTTTGTATCAAGACCCATCAATAGCAGTGAAATCTTCTTACATTCTGCTTCCCTCTGAATCATCAGTGTTATGTTAAAGTTGTCAAACATTTCCCTCCCCTACACAAAATAACACTGATCCATACCTATCAATTTTGGCATTACTTTTGTCATTCTTTTAGCCATTATAGAAAAGAGCACTTTATAGACATGGTTTAATATTGAAATGGGCCTGTATGAAGTTAGGTCTAATGGCACTTACCGCTTTAGGTATTACAGCTACTACTGGTTTCTTTTAGGATGTTTGCACTTCTCCTCCTATTAAAATACTGTTAAACAAAACCTTCCAGATCTTTATTAGTCTTTTCCCTCCTAGCTTCCAAACTTCCACAGAAATACCATCTATTCCTGGGGACTTTCCTGTAGATCAGTTATACATCACAATTTTTATCTCATCCCCTCCTATCCTAACCATTAGTAATTGAGCCACATCTACCGCTAACCTTGGTATATTTAGTTCTTCCATAAGCATTTCCATTTATATCTTTTCTAGATTTCCATATTTCTCTGATTTAAACAGACTTTCATACAATTTCTGAAATATTTCCAATACCTCGACAAGAGTTCTTGTTACTTTCCTTGTTAAGCATGGCGACAGCCCTTAAAAATAACACTGATCCTCCAGGTAGAACCATTTTGAAGACAGCTGGATACAATTTGAATCTAACACCTTCATCTTGATATTCCTGATAGCTTTGATAAATTTTCTTCGCTCCTGCCTACAGTACAGTGAATAATCATAGTCTACAAATATTCTGCTGTCTCCAGTTTTTAATACTTTGCCATTCTGCCACAATTTTGTCAGCGAAGGAAATAACTGCAAATAATGACAAAAAGGCCACAAGCAGCAAAACAAGTTCTAAAATAGGATTTATTCTGAAAGACTATAAATGTAAGCGCTTTCATCTTGCTTCAATGAGCAAGACTTCTTCAGACAACCAAAACACAAAAATGTAACCATTTTTAAAGTACATTGAGGTTTATCACATGACTACATGAATTAAAAATCTAAAAGGTGTAGCTCACCACAAATAAAAATGTATGTCAAACTAAACCAATGATAGAATAACCTAACCAAATACAGGCTTTCTACCTTGAAAATACTAAAGCAAGAAAAATAATCATAAAATCGTGAATAACCTTTTAAAACTTATTCCAAAGAAATACAAACTTTCTACTATAAAAATACTAAAGAAGGATACATAATCATAAAAATCATGAACAGCCTTTTAAAACAACTTATTTTCCCAAGGAAATGTGCATTATATTTTCCAAGAAGCAAATAAATACAAAAAAAGCCCCCGTATTAGACTGTTGGACATATAAACAATTAATAATGTTGAACAACACAAAAATTGTAACAGACAATGTGGAACATCAGGTTATCTTTGTAAGCTCCTTAATTTGAGAACACAAGCCAAGGAGCACAAATCATTTAATCATGGGGGGTTATAGGTGTTCAATTTTATTTGCCACAATAACTTGCATAATTCCAATTTCAGGGTAAAGGGTCCCCCCTAAGGTCCTGCTCTATCCGATCTATTGCCCTAAAAGTGAAGTTGTGCTGGGGGTATGCATGGACATGCTTGGCCAATGCATTTTCTAACTTAGATTTTCTAATATTGTACATGTGTTTGTACTCTGTCCCTGAAACTATGATCGGTCTTACCGATGTAGAAACAAGGACACAGTCTACAACTGGCCAAGTACACCACTCTCTTTGATGCACAATTAAATCTTTTTTTTTTTAAATCCTTTTTTGTTCCGGATAGTGAAAGCGTTGCCAACCTCTATGTGTCTACAGTGGTTACAGCTCTCACATTTCTACATACCTGGAGCTCTCACTTCTAGAACCGTATGTCTTTCTAACATGCTTTTAAGATTTAGTCCTCTTCTATAAACAATTATGGGTTTTGGCTCAATGATTACACCAAAATGTTCATCAGAAGTACGTAAATTCCAGTTTTTATACAGAATTTGTTGTATGCTAGGAGCATCCAAACTGAATGTAGTAATGAAAGTCACCTTAAATGGGTTAAACCTATCAAACTGGTTTTGCTCCCTGGTGGGCAATGTGATGGTGTTAAGCCCTGATCGTACTGCTAAAATTGGGTTAAATACACCACTGTTTCTCTTATATTGCACCTCACAAGTCAATTCTTCCAATAATTGAAGGGGGTACCCTCGCTTCAAAAACATATTACATAGGGTTTGACATTCTATCACAAAATCATTGTCATCAGAAACCATACGGGCCACCCTCACCAGCTGGCCCTTGACAACAGATCTCTTCTGCTGGTAAGGATGACTGCTGGTGAAATGAAGAAATGAATTGGAGTAAGTGTGCTTTCTATGAATTCTGGCTTTGTAAGCCCTACCCACCCTGTCCTTATACAGATCTACAGCTAAATAGGCTATACTTTCTGTTCCTAAGCTACAAGTAAAGGACAGGAATTGCTTTGTAGCATTCAAATAATCAATAAATTTAGGAATAATGTCCCAATCTCCTTCAAACATGATGAACACATCATCCACATATCTAGTGTAGTAAGCAATATTTTCTCTATATGTATTGTTGAAAACAAAATGCTGCTTCCAATGGGCCATCACAAGGTTGGCAAAATTTGCCCCACAAGGAGACCCCATTGCAACACCTGTCTTTTGCAAGAAGTACCTCCCCTCAAACATGAAATAATTGTTGGTTAAAATCAAATCCAAAAATTCCTGTACCAGCTCAATATCCCTTGTGGTACTACCCTTATCTAGCATACCACTAGACACCCAATTCAGTACCTATGTCCACAGGTATAACCGTATAAAGGTACTTAACATCAATGGTCAGGAATACAATATGATCCCTGTACTGAAGACCATTGATGCTGTTTAAAAAAGGACCAGGAGTCTTTACATACGTGGTCAATTTGTTCTACTAATTTCTTTAACACTGTGTCAACATATTTCGTTAAGGGATAAGTAATGGAATTTCTTCCATTCACAATGGGTCGCAGGGGAGGGTCCTCTAAGTTCTTATGGACCTTCGGGATTCTAAAAATAATCGGTGTGAGTGGGGTTAAACAAGACAGATAATTATACAAGTCAAGGGAAATTTTGGATTTAATAAACATGTCATTCAGAAAAACCTTCACTTTCTCCTGGGTCTTGTTTACTTCATTTAATGATGCTGACACGTAATTGTCTGCATTAAGCAATTTAAACATACAATCCTTATAGTCAAACTCATCAAAAAATACAAGGCCACCACCTTTATCAGGTTTAACTACTCGTACATTCTGAAGGTGTAAGGAATTCAATATATTCCAGTCCTGCTCATTAACATTCAAAGCTTTACTGGAAAATGCAGGTCTATTACTTTCCACAACATTACGTAGATCTAATTCACATACACGTTCAAAAGTTAACAAGGCAGAAGTTAAAGGTGGATTAAAGGAACCCAACACTCTACATTTCCTATGCACCACTGGTTGATTTCTAAACATACTTTCTAGGTTTAATTTCTGTATAAAAAGTTTCAAATCCACAACTGTCCTAGATAAAACTGCCCTTTGATCAGAGACAAATGTTAAGCCCCTCACGAGTAAATCAACTAAAGGTGTATCAACGACCATGTTGGAATAATTAAAAATATTGAAATCATGATCACTGTTAAAAATAATTATGTCATTGCCAGAACTAGAAAAAACAGCTAGATTGTGGCTAGCCGGGTCAACAGTTACCTCTGAATTGAGTTGTTGCCTCTCCGGCCATTGGTGTTCAATAATCTTGTGTTGCTCGTCGAACTGCTCTGGAAATGGTCTCTCGTGAAAATTTTGAGCACTGTTGTTATGATTAGATTCCTGGTTAGGGGGCAATTATCCTGATTAAAATTCCCATCATTCGCATTAGTATTGGCGTTCCTGGTTGAATTTTTGTTCCTATTATTGTTCCTCAACCAACTGTTTCAGCTAGTGCCTTCTGTGTGCTGCTCACTCGCGTCTCCTACTGCTTCTGCATAGCTGCATCATGGAGATTGAACGTGCAGCCTATCAGAAGCTTGATTATGCTCGTAGCTATGGGAGGAAAACAAGGAAATAAGCTCATGGTTTAAGATCCTGGGATTTTCCGACTGGTCTGGTGTGTAACTCTGCATTCCTCCATGAGCTTATTTCTTTGTTTGATAAGCAAGGTCTTGAGCTCATAGAAATGTTCATAAAACACTACAAAACTATTATTGAAGCTTTAAATGAAGAGATTAATATTTTAGATATGAACATCAAAAACAATGCTGATTTTATTAGATATAAATTCAAATATGAACGCATATTCACTAGCATCACTGGGAAATAGCTAAGTTCAAGTTAACAAAAAATAAGAAGCTTGAACGGGACAGTATTGATTATAAGGGCACTGCCTACCCAAAGCCCCCACCCACATAGGAAAGGCTTAATCTTTCCACTCGCTCCCAGAGCAACGAGCATAATCAAGCGTCTGATAGGCTACACGTTCAATCTCCATGATGCAGCTATGCAGAAGCAGTAGGAGACGTGAGTGAGCAGCACGCAGAAGGCACTAGTTGGAATGGCCGGTTGAGGAACAAACATTCGACCAGGAACGCCAACACTAATGCGAATGATGGGAACTTTAATCAGGATAATATCCCCCCCAACCGGGAATCTAATCATAACAACAGTGCTCAAAAGTTTCAAAAGAGAGGCCGTTTCCAGAGCAGTTCGACGAGCAACTCAAGATTATTGAATGCCAATGGCCGGAGAGGCAACAACTCAATTCAGTGGTAACTGCTGACCTGGATAGCCACAATCTAGCTGTTTTTTCTAGTTCTGGCAATGACATAATTATTTTTAACAGTGATCATGATTTCAAGATTTTTAATTATTCCAACATGGTCATTGATACACCTTTAGCTGATTTACTCGCGAGGGGCTTAACATTTGTCCCTGATCAAAGGGCAGTTTTGTCTAGGACAATTGTGGATTTGAAACTTTTTATACAGAAATTAAACCTAGACAGTATGTTTAGAAATCAACCAGTGGTGCATACGGAATGTAGAGTGCTGAGTTCCTTTAATCCACCTTTAACTTCTGCCTTGTTAACTTTTGAACGTATATGTGAATTAGATTTACGCAATGTTCTGGAAAGTAGTTGACCTGCATTTTCCAGTAAAGCTTTGAATTTTAATGAGCAGGACTGGAATATATTGAATTCCTTACACCTTCAAAATGTACGAGTAGTTAAACCTGATAAAGGTGGTGGCCTTGTATTTTTTGATGATTTTTGACTATAAGGATCGTATGTTTTAAATTGCTTAATACAGACAATTACATGTCCGCATCATTAAATGAAGTAAACAAGGCCCAGCAGAAAGTGAAGGTTTTTCTGAATGACTTGTTTATTGAATCCAGAATTTCCCTTGACTTGTATAATTATCGGTCTTGTTTAGCCCCACTCACACCACTTATCTTTGAAATCCCAAAGGTCCATAAGAACTTAGAGCACCCTACCCTTCGAACCACTGTGAATGGGAGAAATTCCCATTACTTATCCCTTCGCGAAATATGTTAACATAGTGTGAAAGAAATTAGTAAAACAAGTTGTCCACATATGTAAAGACTCCTGGTCCTTTTCCAAAAGGAATGACAATGCACTTTTTGGCATTGAGCTTGAGGCCATGGCTTTGACACCAGGCATCTGTCTCAGCAAGGCCCTTCTGTAGGATGTCCACATCTTTTGGAGTTTTGATTATGGCTCCTAGTTTGCAGTCATCTGTGAACTTCGTTAGCCAAAGACCTTCTGTGTTGGCCTGTACTTCAGAGAAGTAGATACCAAACAGGAGAGGACCCAGGACTTAACCCTGTGGTGCTCCACTTGTCACTGGTCTGAAGCTGGATTTGGAGTCTGCTACTTTCACAGTGTGGGCTCTGTCAGTGAGCCAGTTGGCAACCCATCTTGTGACATAGGGATTTATTCCTAGTTTAGTGAGTTTATCTATAATTCCAGAGTGGGGGATGGTGTCAAAAGCCTTGGCGAGATCTAGATAGGCTGTGTGAACCACCTTACCCTCATCTACGGCTTTGGTGACTGCTTCAAAGAAGTCTATCAGGTTTAGGAGACATGATCTGCCTTTTACAAACCCGAACTGGGTGGGGACCTGAGTTTGGAGATTACCAATGTCATTGTTTATAAGTCCCATGATGATATGCTCCATAGCCTTGCAGACCAGGCTCGTTAGGCTAATGGGGCAGTAGTTTCCGGGGTCTGTGGTGGCTCCCCCTTTGTGGAGTGGGATAACTGTCGCTGTGCGCCATTCAGTGGGCACATAGCCTGAGGTGAGGCTATGACTGAACATGGTACTTAGGTGGGGTGCCAGTTCGTTCTGTAGTTCATGTAGAACACAGCCTGGGATGTCGTCAGGTCCCATGGATGCTGTGTTCTTGGCTTTGGATAGTGTGTTTTTTACCTGTGCAGCCGTGATTACAGGAACTTTGCATTCTTCTGGTATAGAGATGGGCCCTTTAGGGGATGACAGAGAGATTCTCGACATAGCTATAGAATGCTTTGTGGTTGTCTTTAGAGTCAGTGGCGACTTTGTTTTCATAACTAGCTTTGGAGGATTTTATGGGGGATCTCAGCTTCTTACCGAAGCTGACCAGGGAGTTTCTCCAATCATGGGATTTTACTCTTTTTTTGCAACAGTTTCTTTCTTCTGTTGTAGAGTTTGTTTATGGCAGGGGACCACCAGATTGGCTTCCTTTTTTTGGAGGATAGCATCTTGGTTCCGTTAGGGATAGCACGATCCATGCACTCATGTAAGTGCTTATAAAGTGCATTTGTGTAGGATTCAGCAGTCATACCTCTATTGTCCGTCAGCATGGGTGTTGTGAAGTTTGCCACTTCTGTCTTAAGAAGTGTGAAGTTGGCTTTGGAGAAATTTTTTACTGTGGTTTCCCTAATGGGGGGTGGGGGAGGGATGTGGATGTCTAGGGTGATTAGCTTATGGTCGGATCTGACCAACGAGGAAATGACCTCTGGTGTGGAGCACCGGTTGCCCATGTTGGTAATAACCAGGTCTAGGATATTGCTGCCCCTGGTGGGGGTGTGGATAAGTTGATCCATGGCATTGGAATTTATGAATTCCAGAAAACGTTGAGCACAAGAGTTGGTACATGAGTAGTTTTCCCAGTTAATGGTAGGGTAATTGAAATCGCCCATTATTAGGGTGTTAGGTTGTACCCTAATATTTTCCAGTGTATTAAGAAATGAGGAGTGGGAATCCTGGGGCATTGTGGGGGATCTGTAGCAAGCTACAATTTGGATTGCGGTCTTGCCTAGAGTTAGTTGCACTTGGATAATTTCGGATGCATTATGCTGAGCAACTAGCCTGGAGGTGTGGATATCCTTAATGAATATGGACATGCCTCCGCCTTTAGTGTTTCGGTCCAGGTTAGGTGGCCGAAAGGTGTGGTATGAATTATAGCCTGGTAATGCAGGGGTACTCTCTGGAGCCTTGAACCAGGTCTCTGTCACTGCACAAATGTCAATGTTCTCCATTTTAAGGAGTGCCTTGAGAGAGTGCATTTTGAGGTTTAGACTTCTAGCATTGAGTACCAATACCCTCAGATTCTTCTTGCCTGTACCTGTTAGGGTGGTGATGGCCCATTGGGAGCAGCATTTTGTTTTCAACAACAATACATATAGAGAAAATATTGCTTACTACACTACAAATTTGGATGATGTGTTCATCATGTTTGAAGGAGATTTGGACATTATTCCTAAATTTGATTATTTGAATGCTACAATGCAATTCCTGTCCTTTATTTAGCTTAGGAACAGAAAATATAGCCTATTTAGATGTAAATCTGTACATGGACAGGGCTGGTAGGGCTTACAAAGCCAGAATTCATAGAAAGCACACTTACTTCAATTAATTTCTTCATTTCACCAGCAGTCATCCTTACCAGCAGAAGAGATCTGCCATCAAGGGCCAGATGGTGAGGGCAGCCCGTATGGTTTCTGACAATGATTTTGTGATAGAATGTCAAACCCTATGTAATATGTTTTTGAAGCAAGAGTACCCCCTTCAATTATTGGAAGAACTGACTTGTGAGGTGCAATATAAGAGAAACAGTGGTGTATTTAACCCAATTTTAGCAGTATGACCAGGGCTTAACACCACCACATTGCCCACCAGGGAGCAAAACCAATTTGATAAGTTTAACCCATTTAAGGTGACTTTCATTACTACATTCAGTTTGGATGCTCGTAGTATATAACAAATTCCATATAAAAACTGGAATTTACTTACTTCTGATGAACATTTGAGTGTAATCGTTGAGCCAAAACTCATAATTGTTTATAGAAGAGGACTAAATCTTAAAATCCTGTTAGAAAGACGTACGGTTCCAGGAGTGAGAGCTCCAGGTATGTACACGTATGAGAGAGTTGTAACCACTGTAGACACATGGAGGTTGGCAACACTTTCACTATCAGGAACAAAAGATATTTTATAAACAAAAGATTTAAATTGCACATCAAAGGGAGTGGTGTACTTGGCCCGTTGTAGATAGTGTCCTTGTTTCTACATCGGTAAGACCGATCATAGTTTCAGGGACAGAGTCTACGAACACATGTACAACATTAGAAAATCTAAGTTAGAAAATGCATTGGCCAAGCATGTCCATGAATACCCCCAGCACAATTTCACTTTTAGGGCAATAGATCGGATAGAGCAGGACCTTGGGGAGGGGGCCCTTTACCCTGAAACTGGAATTGTGCGATTTATTATGGCAAATAAAAGTGAATGCCTATAACCCCCCAGGATTAAATGATTAGTGCTCCTTGGCTTGTGTTCTCAAATTAAGGAAACTTACAAAGATAACTTGATGTTCCACATCGTCTCTTACAATTTTTGTGTTGTTCAACAGTATCCGTTTTTTATATGTCCAACAGTCTAATATGAGGGTTTTTTTTGTATTTATTTGCTTCTTGGAAAATATAATGCTCATTTTCTTGGGAAAATTTGTTTTTTTAAAAGGCTGTTCATATTTTTTTATGATTTTGTATCCTACTTTAGTATTTTTAAAGTAGAAAGTCTGTATTTCTTTGGAATAAGTTTTAAAAGGTTATTCACGATTTTATGATTATTTATCTTGCTTTAGTATTTTCAAGGTAGAAAGCCTGTATTTGTTTAGGTTATTCTAGCATTGGTTTAGTTTGACATACATTTTTATTTGTGGTGAGCTACACCTTTTAGATTTTTAATTCCTGTAGTCATGTGATAAACCTCAATGCACTTTAAAAATGGTTACATTTTTGTGTTTTGGTTGTCTGAAGAAGTCTTGCTCATTGAAGCAAGACAAAAGCGCTTATATTTATATTCTTTCGGAAAAAATCCTGTTTTAGAACTTGTTTTGCTGCTTGTGGCCTTTTTGTCATTATTTACAATTTTGTCAGCCTCAACTCTTTCTGCTGGTATGATTGCAGCTTTACTAATATAGGTCTTGGCTGCTTTCTCATGACCAGGTTTGGAAAATACACTTGATGTGCCTTTCAATTAACAAATTCTGCTGTGGAACACCAGTCCAGTTGCCTATCTGTGCTTTCATAAAATTAATACAGTCTATTCCTTCCAGTTTCTGTGGTACAGTAGAAAATCTCAGGTTTTCTCAGAGTGATCTGTCTTCTAACTCTATTTTTAAACAGTTCTTCTTGAGAAGCCTCATATTTAGCCAGATTTTCCTTCATGTCAGCCTCTGAGTTTTGCAATTTTACCACTTCATCTGAATGGAAAGTTAAAGCTTCTTCTATTTTTTTCCAGCTTTTTGCTGATTGAATTGCAATATTCATTCAACGTTTCACTTATTTTAATCATCTCTAAGTACATTTGATTTATTTTTTCCTCTAAATTACTAGAAGCCATCTCTTGAACCAAAGGTGAAGCTTGAACTACTTTTTGCTGAACAGCTGCAGAATCCTTCCCAGACAGTGTTTTCACTTCATCTTTTCTGGTTGATTTTCTTTCAATTTTTCAAAATGTATTCTTTGCTGGAATGCAGTCAGTTTACTTACCACCAGTAAGTGAATTTTAATAAAGAAAGAAAACTTTAATGGCACTCCTTTTCTTAGTTTCTGTTTTCACACTGGGATAGAGGAATTTATGCTGCTGATCAGTGTGCAGCCATACTGGAAGTCCTATATTAAGGTTATTTTTATAATTGTATAATATACTGCACTTCAGGTTGTGTTAAGAAGTTTACTGTTACATGGTTATTAGCATTATTTTAGAAATTATTTTAATACTATTTGATACAATGTTTATATATAACTATTAAAATGCTAACACATATGAGTGGCTTATTAAGGTGTTTAGTGTTTTACTAATAATGCATTTTTTGACTGCAGGTCAGTAATCAAGTGATTTATCATGCCGCGGTGATACGGCAGTAGCGCTGTTACCTCACAGCAAGAGGTTCTCCCGTTCGATTCTCGGCGTGGCTTGGGAGTGCCTTCTGTGTGGAGTCTGCATGTCCTCCCATGCGGTTGGGTAGCGTTCGAAAGACATACGTGCATAAATGGGCGTGCCTTTGTTGAAGGTTGGGCATCGAGCTGGCACCTCGGCATTTCGTAAAAATCTACTGCCAATCATTAGCGGACCGGAGTTCCGCTGTGGCGACCCCTTACCGGGAAAACGCCGAAAGACAAACTACTTAATGGAATTTGTTGTTGCATTAACTATTCTGATGAAGACCTGTTAGCATTACAGATGAAAGTGCTTAATTTATTTTTGAATACTGTACTTGCAAATACCTTTTTGACAGCTGAAAGTCCGCATGGTAAAGCAGAGAAATGAAGAAAAGTACAGTTGTGTACCTACCATAAATGTAGATGTTCAAGTGTATTCACTGTTGCAGTCAGTACTCTTGGGTTATCCTGCTCGCAGGCTACCCTCGGCCAGAATTCCAAAGTCTAGGTCCGGCGTCAGTTGCTGTCACCTCTTCCCTGACGTCAGTGCGCCAGGGGTATAAAAGATGCAGCCGACGCCATTTTCTTCAGTTTTTCTTGCCCCAGATGTCAGGTGCCCCCAAATTGGTAGGCTGAAAAAATATGCAAATAAAAATGCATGCACAAAAATAACATTCCCTTTATCTACAAGCAAATACACCAAATAGGTTGTATAGGATAGAGAAATGCATTAAAGTCCCAGCAAAGAGAAGGGGGATGGTGGGTGGGTAACCTGGACTGCAACAGTGAATACACTAGAACATCTACATTTATGGTAGGTACACAACTGTACTATGTTCATCGTGTTTCACTGTTGCAGTCATTACTCTTGGGTTGAATCCCAAAGCTGAGGATGGGTGGCTGGGCTAAACAGGATTAGGAGAGGCTATGAGGCCCTGCAAAACTGCAGTGGCAAAGCCTGCTCTGGACTTAGAGTAAAGAGGTAAGTGGTAGTGCTTTGTGAAAGTGTGCACTGAACTCCAAGTTGCAGCCTCTAAGATATCTTTGGTTTGTACTCCTCTGAGGAAGGCTGCTGAAGTGGCTGCTGCTCTGATGGAATGAGGCCTAATGCCCTTAGGCACTGATTTGCCATGTTGAGAATAGCAGAAACGGATGCAATGGCTTATCCATTTAGAAATAGTCTGTTTTGAGGGGTCTACTTCTTTTGACCTAACTTTCATTTGCCCGACACTCATTTTCCTGACCCCATTTGACTGAAATTTCATTTGCCCGACACTTCATTTGCCCGACAAGTATTATTAGCAAGAAAATGGAATATGCCCCCTTCCCCACTGTAGTGCGACCCTGGAGTTAGAATATATAGTTAGGGGGGATGTGGGGGGCACTTCATTTCATATGATATTGTTAACTTTTGATGTAATATTGCTTAGTAAAAGAAAAGTAAGTGGGGGGCTTCACCCCCCACACCCCCCGTTGTGGGGGGCTGTGCCCCCCACACACTCCCTAACTATATATTCTAACTCCAGGGTTGCATTACAGTGGGGAAGGGGGCATATTCCATTTTCTTGCTAATAATACTTGTCGGGCAAATGAAGTGTCGGGCAAATGAAATTTCAGTCATTTGGTTTCGGGCAAATGGGAGTTAGGTCAAAAGAAGTAGACCCGTTTTGACATAGCCTTTCCTTGTGATCCTGCAGCATATGACACTAAACGTTGCTCAGTTTTTCTGAAAGCTTTATTTCTGTCCAAACAATTTTCTCACCCTTGTTCTGTGGATTTGGATAAAAGGTAGGCAAGTGAATGGTTTGGTTGAGGGCCACAATGGATACCACCTTAAGCATGAATATAGGGTTTGTCCTCAGAGAAACCCTGTCTGGATGAAAAATGATAAAAGGTTCCACAGCCATGAGTGCTTGTAACTCCGAGACTCACCTTGCAGAGGTTATTGCTAGGAGTAGAGCTGTTTTCCAGGATAAAAAATTTATATCTGCTGTTGAAGCTGGCTCAAAAGGAGGCAGTGTGAGTTTTTAAAAAACATAATTTAGGTCCCAGGCCGAAATTGGTGCTCTCCTTGGAGGCCCAATGTTTTTGGCCCCTCTGAGGTACTGCCTTATTAAAGGATGAGAAAAGATAGGTGGTTCCGTATTGTAATGGGCAGAAATGGCAGAGGCATGAATCTTAATTGATGAGAAAGAAAGGCCTTTGTTCAGCATCTCAGTTAGGTATTGTAAAATCTGAGGTATATTTGGTACACGCGTGTCAATGCCTTGTTCCTGGTACCAAGCACAGAATCTCTTCCATTTTTCTACATAAGATTTTCTGGTACTGGGCCTCCTGGCCTCCAAGACAACATCCATAACAGCTTTTGAAAGAGGAGTGTTCTGAATGGTTACATTATCCACCATGCTGCCAGATTTAAGGTCCTGAGTTGGCTGTGCAGGATCTGATTGTTTTGTTGGGTCAGCAAGTGAGAAGCTTGAGGCAATATCCATGCTGGACCTTGAGACAAGCTCTTTAGGACAGGGTACCAGTGCTGGCGTGGCCAGTCTGGTGCAATCAGTATAATTTTTGGCTTCTCTTGTCTGACCTTTAGGAGTACCCTGGGAAGGAGAGGTCAGTGGAGGAAAGGCATATACTGTTAGATTTTTCCAGCTGAAGGATAGGGCATCCACTTTCCATGCTTGTTTGTGATAAATCCTTGTGCAAAATCTCTGCATTTGGCAGTTGTGAGGGGAGGCAAATAGATCTATGTCTGCGCATCCCCATTTTCTTATTATCATGCTGAAGACTTGTGGATCCAGTTTCCATTCATGGGGATCCATGAGGTTTCTGCTTAGTTCGTCTGCCAGAGTATTTGTTTTTCCTGGCAGGAACTGTGCTTGCAGGTGAATTTGAAAAGCCAATGCTGTGTCCCATAAGGTCATTGCTTGTCTGCAGAGAGGGTAGGAATGTGTACCGCCCTGCTTGTTTATGTACCACATGACCATAGTATTGTCTGTCTTTATCAGTAGTTGTCCTGGATGAAGCAGGTCCTTGAAAGCTGTCAGGGCATTTTGAACAGCTAGCATCTCTTTTTGATTGATGTGAAGATGCATCTGGTTTGCAGGCCATGTGCCCTGAATACATTTTCCTGCCATATGGGCCCCCCAGGCATAATCTGATGCATCCGTTGTCAGTGTCTGTCTGGATGTGGGTAAACTGAATGGCAGACCCTTGTTGTGGTGACAGGCTTCTGCCCACCATCGAAACTCCTGTTGCAGGCAGGGAATGAGTGCAATTACTGTCTCCAGGCTGTGGCAATGCAGAGTCCAAATACTTTTTAGATACCACTGTAGTTTCCTCATATGCAGTCTGGCATATGGAATTAGTAGAATGCAGGATGCCATGAAACCCAGGGCCTGCAGGATTTTCCTTGCAGATAAGTGGGTTTTGTTGCCAATTTCTTGAAGTAAGAAGTCAGTTGCTTTTGTTTGTCTGGCGTGAGATAAGCCATCTGGGCAGTTGTATTTAAGCTTGCACCCAGGAATATTATCTCTTGAGAGGGCACTAGTTTTGATTTCTTTTCATTTGCTGTGTACCCTAGGCCAGTTTGTAATCTTTTTACAAACGCCAGATGCTTTAGAAGAATGTCTTTGTTCTCTGCTTGAATTAGGCAGTCGTCCAAGTAGGGATATATTTGAATTCCTCTTTGTCTGCAAAATGCAATTACTGGTGCCAGGCATTTTGTGAAGACCCTGGGCGCAATAGATAAGCCAAAGGGCAGTGCAGAGAATTGGTAATGCATTGAGCCAGCTATGAATCTGAGGTATCTTCTGCAAGATTGTCTGATTGGGATATGCAGGTATGCCTCTTTTAGGTCCAAAGTTATGAGCCAAGCCTTCTTGCCCAGCATGGGCAGTAGCTGCTGTAGAGTCAACATCTTGAATTTTGGAACTTCCAGAAACGTATTTAGTATAGACAAGTCCAGTATTGGCCGCCAGGTTCTGTCCTTCCCGGGTACTAGGAAAAGTCTGGAGTAAAATTCTTGCCCCTGCTCGTTGTGGTACTTGCTGAATGGCCTTCATGTCCATGAGGGCTGTAATTAGTTTTTGTGCCTCTGCCCATTGATTGTGTGGCAGGTCTGGCATACCTTTTGACCTTGGTAGAGTGTGAAAATGGAACCTGTAGCCTTGGGACACTATGTTCAGGACCCATTTGTCTTTGGTAATCATTTGCCAATTTCATGAAAAAAGTGCTAGTTTTCCCCCTAAGGGGGCTGCCAAAGAAAAGTGCTTGGATCTGGCAGAGGAAAGTCATTGGGACTGTTTCCTGTAAGGTTGTGATTTGTCTTCTCCGCTTTTGGAGGTAGGAGCACCCCATTGTTTAGGCCTGTATGACCCTTGGGGCTGAGATCTGCCTCTGGGACACCTGTATCTGCCTCTTTGTGGTCTGTCTGACACTGGAAAGGACCAATTTTTAGAAGGCCAGTTCCTGCTAAACCTGGGTGGCTGTACCTGTAAGAAATCCTTGACTGTCTGCATGGATTTTGCTTTATCCTCCATTTTTTTCAAAACCTCTTCTGCTTTAGTACCAGACAAAGTATCATGCTGCAATGGTGCATCTAATAATTTTGCTTTAACATGATCAGGCAGATTCTGTTCATTTAACCAAGCATGCCTTCTAATAACAGAACCTGTGACAGCGGCCCTGCACGAGGCCTCCAGTGAATCATAACCACATTGCAAAGTATGCTTTCCCACTTGTTCAGCTGCATGCAATAAATCCTGCAATTCCTTGTTCTCTGAACATTCAGTATTTGTCAACAATTTTTGTTTAAGCAGTGACATTAAATATTGCTGATAGTTAAGCATATGAAACCGACAATTTAAAGCCCTTACAGCCAAGGTAGCAGAAGTGTATACTTTTTTCCCCCATCTGTCTAGAGCCCTAGAATCCCTATCAGAAGGAACAGGGTTTTTTGCAGTGGAAGCTTTAACCCCTTTGGGACCCTGAGATATAGTTTCTGTATCAGCAGCAGGGTTTTTATACAGGAATTTATGAGAATCCGGAACCCTGTAGTATCTGTCTGGCTTAGCAGGTGCAGGGGGTAAAAAGCCAGGGGACAGGCCGGACTCTGAAAATACATCATTTACAATGTCTAAAACAGGTGAAATAGTAAGGGGTCTGTGCTGAGGAAGTAGCAGAATGTCTCTGAGCCTTTTCTTAGATTCAGAATAATCTTGGCTCTCCCAGTGGAAATGCTCCCTCATGGTATGCAAGGTTTCCCCAAAAGAATAATCCTCAGGAGAAGAGGCTGAAGGAATAGATTCTTCAGCATTAGAATCCTCATAGGGAAGCATGGAATAATCCTGTACAGAAGAGGAATCAGAGGAAATAGGAACCTGATCAGAAAAATAATACTCTGTCTCTTGCCTAGGCCTCTTATCAGGAGGGGGATGGGAGCCCCTGATCAAAGTAATTAGGTCTTCGGCCATTTTGAACATCTGTTTTTTAGCCATGGTAGTCTGAGTAGGAGAATGCTGTACTTGTTTCTTTGTCTTTAGAGCTGCTTTAGTCTTTGTCTTTGAAGCTGAAGATGGCTTAATATATAGTTGTGTAGGTCTGAAGACATCCTCAGAAGCCGATGCCTGCTCAGCAACTCCGGACCCATCTGAAGGGAATGATTTCTGAGTGTCCAATACCTTGAGTATCCAGAGGCCCAGTCGGCTCCACGTGGAAGTCAGAAGCGGCCTGTGGCTCTGAGGTAGCGGGTGCCAGGGGCTGCGAAAGCACCTCACTGAGAACCAGCGACTGGCCTAGCAGAGGCCTCGTCGTCGGTTTTGGACCTCGGATGCCTATCCTTCTCCTTGTCCTTGCGTTTTTTGTAAACTCCGGTTGTCGGCTGGTCCGACGGCATTATATAATTAAATTTTCGGCCAAAGTAATGAAATGCAAAATCAAACCGACGCTTAATAGTGTGTTGGTTAAATCTAGTACAAAACCGACAGCTAGCAACGTTGTGATCAGGGCCTAGGCAAGGGATACAGTAAGAGTGAAAATCCTTATGAGGTATTTGCTTCCCACAAGAAATACAATTGCTAACTTTTTCTGACATCGGTCTGGAGCAAGAAAAAAGTTTCCCCAATGGGGTACTTAGCTTTAATGAAGACTTCGGTTCTGAAATTCAGATTTGAAAATCTCAGGAGTCGGTCGACCGGCACTTGTGAACTGCTTTTGCTTCGGGCACCACACGGCAAGAAAGACTGAAGAAAATGGCGTCGGCTGCATCTTTTATACCCCTGGCGCACTGACATCAGGGAAGAGGCGACAGCAACCGACGCCGGACCTAGACTTTGGAATTCCGTCCGACTGAGGGTAGCCTGCCTGCAGGATAACCCAAGAGTACTGACTGCAAAAGTGAAACACAATGAACATCATAGACCCTTAAACATTTCCTATATGTTGGATGAATATGAATGCAAATGTAAGCAACCCTTAAATCCAAAGTCACCAAAACAGCTTGGAAAGGATCACTGGAAGCAAGGACTACAGTGTCAGCATCTTGAAACTTGGAATGTTGACACATATGTTGAAAGCACAAATGTCCAAAATAGGTCTCTAAATGCCCTCCTTTCTGGGGACTAGAAACATTCTCAAGTAAATTTTTCATCTTAACAGATTAAGGGGCACATATTCTGCTGTCCCCTGAGTAAAGAGGTCTTAAAGATGTGGGAGAATTACACAAATTTGGCTTTGAGGAGGCTTTAGTAAACATGAGAACTGTGAAGAAGCAACCCAAGGCATTTTATAAGCATTCTGGATGATGGATAGAACTTACCTGTCTGATGTTATGGACTGCCACTTTGGGAAGGACAGAGATAGCTTTAGGACTGGAGAAACTGGGGTTGGCTGAAGTACACAGGGGAGAGAAGTAACAAAGGTGAAGGCTGAGAGTGACAGAGAAGCTAACTTATCAGTAAAGGAGAATTTAGAAGCCTTGGAACCCTGCTGATATTTGTCCCGAGATCTGTCTTTTTTACCCTAATGATACGGCATGTGGCCCTTGCATACAAAGGGACCATGCTTAACTGGAAAGATCCTTTAGAACTTTGGGACAGGTGAGAAAAAAATTGGTTAAAATCTTGCATGACCCCCCCCCCCAAACTGTAATGTTCTGAAAATGTATGCAGTAGAAGAGCCATAAAAATGATTTTTATCCAGATGGGAGTTTAGAAGCATAGCTTTGACATCCTCAGGTAAAGGCTGAAATCTACGCTATGAGAATCTATGAAGAACAAACCCAGTAAAAGACGGTAGAAAAGGCATGGTAACTGCATTTAATAAAATGCCTAGCAAATTGAGGAGGAGGGTTAAGGGAAAAAAAAGGCAGAAAATGTTGTCAGAGTCATTCAAATCTGGAAGGACACTTCCCAAATTACACAAATAGACAAAGGATGTCTGATCATATGGGTTTTAGTACATCTTTTTGCCAAATCTATTAGATGCTCTGGTATCTTTATTAGTTGGCAACACATTAAAGGACAAAAGCAAGAAGACTTTTCACTGGAAAGGGCAATACTAGCTGGATCTCAGGTAGGACACTTATATAAGAATATATATCAATACATATTAAAGACACACACATCTCCAGGCTGGTCAAACAGTATGACACACAGGAGACACTCCAGGTGCAGTTAACCATTGCCAAGACCCCTATTCAAATCATAGCTAGCTACAGGCTTCCAAATTTGACTCAAGATGCCCAGTCCATCTATCTGGACCTCTTCGAATCTATCAAAATTCTACCCTTTACCCTGATCCTGGGTGACTAATTACCCAACCATAGATTGGAAAAACTACACATGCCAGAACACAAATGCCCAGAGATTCATCAATTTTACCAATGCAAATGCCTTGGAACAGCTAGTGGATACCCCTATAAGAGATGATAATATATTGGACTTGGTATTAACCAACATAAGTAATCACTGCAGCATCCCTACAGTATCATCCTCCCTGGTAAGATCCAACCAGAAGTCACCATCTCCCCTGACCCCCCCCCCCCCCTCTAGCTAGGGTCAAACAAAAAAAACTTCTCCAAAGCTGATTACAGCCTCCTGAGGAATGGTATAAACAGCTTCACAGCCCCCTCCCCCTCTGTGGGAACTGGCACCAATGTCCAAATCTACACCAAAGTACTATACGGGCATTATATAGATGCATGGAATCAGGAATACCTTACAGGACAAAATCCTCTTCCTCAAGGAAGAGTAAACCTATCTGGTTAACATCTGCAATAAACAAACTATATAACAAAAGGAAAAAATTGCTGTCCAGGATCAAGAAGGAGCAGGTGCCCAATTGGAAGCAATCTCTTCTTAGCAAGAACAAGCAAATAAGAGCACTGGTGAAATCCTCTAAAGCCAATTTCAAGTCCAAATTGGCCACATCTACTAGAGACAATCATAAGGCCTTCTTCACATATGTCCACAATCTCAAAGGAAGCACCCAGATCTGTTCAGAACTTGTGATCAAGGACAACACATACACAAAAGCTGTACATATAATCAATCTACTGGCTGACAGATTCAGCAAAAACTTCACCCCTGCCCCCATCAGTAAATCAGGACATCCCCAGTATCTGTCCCCGACCCCTTATCTCAAGAGAACAGGTCATCACTGCCCTCTCTAAAGGCAAAAAAATACAGCCTCCATGGGACCCAATAACATCCCAGGCTGCATCCTACATGAGCTCAAGCATGAACTTGCAGCACTAGGCACCCTATTCAACCAACGCCTGAGTACCGGCTTTGTCCCAGCTGAGTGGAGAACAGCCACTGTCATCCCTTTACACAAAGGAGGAGCGTCCACAGACCTGGGAAATTATAGATCCATCAGCCTAACTAGCCTGATCTGCAAGGCCATGGAACAGATTATCATGGACTTCATTAACATGGACATTGGCAACCTCCAAACACTCGACCCCACGTAGTTCGGCGTTGTCAGGGGGAGGTCATGTCTATTAAATCTGGTTGACTTCTTTGAGACAGTCACCAAATCCATGGATGAGGGGAAATCAGTGCACACCGCCTACCTTCATCTGGCCAAAGCCTTCAACACTATTCCCACCCACCTAATCAAAACAGGGGAAGCCACCGCAAGCAGTAGACCTGTAACAATTGTCATTCCCCAGGGATCGGTCTTGTGGCCTCTTATTTAGGATATACTTCTCTGAGGTGCAGGCCAAAATCAATGGGCTATGGCTGACCAAGTTTGCAGATGACTGCAAGCTGGGCATGGTCATCAATTCTGCAAGTGATGTGGGCATCCTCCAAGAGGGTCTCGCCCAAACAAATGACTGGTGCCAGAAACATTGCCTCAAGCTGAGTGCCAAAAAACGCATCATCATCCCCTTTGGGGAGAGTGATATCCCCACATATTATCACATTAATAACAACGTCCTAAGTACGCAATCAGTTGTGAGGGATTTGGGCACCCAGCCCAGGTTGACAGCAACCTGACTTGTGACCACCATGTTGCTTCCATTGTACAGAAAGCTTTCTACATGGCCCACGTCATAAGTAAAGGTATCTCATCCAGGGACAAAGAGGTCATAACATCCCTGTATTTTTTCCTTATAAGGCCAGTTATTGAATATAAAGCCCCCTTCAGCATGCACCTCACAAAGCATATGCAGCAGCTGGAGAGACCACAGAGGTTCCTCACCAGAAGAATCCAGGGCCTCAAACATCTACCCTACACAGACAGGTTAAAAGCCCTGTCCCTCTACTCAGTTTCATACAGACTCCTCACAGGTGACCTCTGTCTGGCATACAAAGCAATCTTAGACCCCTCCTTCATAAGACTGCTGCATATCAGCAAGTCAAGCTCTACTCGAGTAACCTGTACACACGACCTGAACCTGGTCTGTGATATCAATCGAACTCATTGGCGGGACAGATTTCTGTCCCAGAGTCTGCCCCATCTGTAGAATAGACTCCCTTTCCACGTCAAGCAGAGCGTCTCAGTCTCTCTTTTTAAGTGCAGCCTGGATAACTGGATGGGAAACAGAAAATACACCCCTGGGATTCCACCTGTGTCCCCGCTATACAGGGGCTTTGGGTGCTGACTTGTCTAAACATGGGCTAAACTCTTGGCTAGGCTTATAAGGGTCTCAGGGCCAAAAGCCTAGTAACTTCCTATGATTCTATGAATATCTCAATGTCTGTCACCTTAAAAAAAATCAATACAAAAATATCTTGCTTCTTTGGAGGTTGAGACTCAGGATCAATTAAGGTCATAGGAAAGGTATCCAACAAAGTCTCTAAAGCATGAGGAATGGCAGAGGGTTTAGGCACACCCATTTCCAAAAGGGTAGAGTTTATTTTCTGAACATTAGATAACTGGAAACCTGCCACTGAAAATATCATATAATTTTAATGATAATGTCACCAAAAGAACTTTCTTACAGAGGAGAATCAGGAGAAAAGGCAGCTTCATCTTCAGAGGCATAAACCACTGGGGAATGGATACAGAAAAATAAGTCAAAGAATCATTCTTATCAGACTCAGAATACTCTTATGGAGAAACAGAAAAAAGAGGAGGATTCAAGTACATAACAGGTGTGAAAAGACCAGTATAAAATTCTGCCATTTTCTGCTCTCCTTTTGAGGATTCCTTGAGTCACCATGGAAACAATATACAAAGACTTCTGCTTTTTCAGTGGGATGTCTTCCTGCCCAAAACATGGTAATTATGAGCCCTGACATACCATGATCAAAGAAATGGGTACTTTTTTCCCCAAGATCTGAGGTATGCCCTGAGGTCCCACTGAAATAATAAGCTGAGGTTCTCCCTTCCCCCAGAAGTGGATGGCTGGTTGGACATGACAGATGTATGTGACTGCTGCTCCATATTGGGTTCCAACAGGGTTGTGATACAGAGATCAGCTGAAGGATGTGGATGGTCTGACGATTCATCAAGAGACACAATGGAGACATCCAGGTCTAAATGGACAGCAGAATCTTCAAGCTTTGGTTTCATAGGCTTCTTTCTTGGCATTAGAGGGACATCTGGATGTGAAGACATGGTTTTCAATGTAAATCTGTAAGGAAGTCAGATAACTACATTGGGTCTTAAGAGTAAAATGACTGACAGATGGAACAGTCTTTATAGTTATGATCAGCACCCAAGCAAAAAAGGCACTTGCAATGATGGTCTCGGAGGAATTTGCCTCCCAAAATCACATTTTCCACTCTTCTATGACAAGTACAAAAAAAAAACAAAACAAAACAAATATAACAGAAGGGGAAAGGTCCCTAGCAAGGTTACTTACCTTCCCAACAGCTAAGGAACAGGCATGCATTGCATGCCTCACAGACTTAAGTTGACGCTAAGGTTCAGTATTCAGCCAGTGACAAGAAAACTCTGAGGAAATTCATGCTTGTACATCCTGTATTTACCTCCTGACCCCTGCAGAATGAGGTTAAGCATTAGACATATGGCACAAGAGGAAGGTGTCCAGGCTTTGGTATGACAGCTAGATGTACGTCTCTCCTTGGCAGGACATCCTGTTTGTTGCAACCATGACCCAGTGAAGGACATCTGAAGATCTTGGGGAAAACAGCCTGATGGAGTACATTTCTGGAAGTGTACCTCTGATGCTTTTGCCTTGGAAGAAAGGCAGGAATGTCTCTTTGAATTAGATTTCTGACATACTAGAGATTACCATAGCAAACTCGCAGGTTATCCTTATGACCAGAACTGTTTCTGAAAAATTCTGACCACCCAAGCATGTAGTTGTTTGCATGATTTGTATGCAGCATGCTCCTATACCAGCCTTTATGCACATACTTCAGGACCAAATGGATGTAACTACTTGGCTAGCAGATTTTCTAAATCACTCTAGCCTCAAAGACTACGCAAGATGAGTTAGCCAGCCTTGCTTAGTCTTGTAGACTTCCCTAAATACACCTGACAATACTGCCCTTGTTTACAGATAATTAAAAAAAATAAATAAATAATTATGAGGAAACTTCTCTGTGCGGAAGATCTAAGACTCCCTAGAGTTCAGGCACCAAATGAAAACCATACTATGAATATCCAAACTGATAACAGGTGGTAGAAATACTTTCTTTAAAACTTTCCAAATTATAAACCAACTAATGAAAGTAGATAAGCACAAGCTGATTCAAGTCAAATCTTCTTTATTAAAAACACACAAACAAGCAAGCCAAACAGTTGAAGAAACAGAAAGTACAGAAAGCCACCATTCATTTATATACCTGTTTAAAAGCATGGTAGTGGCTTACTTACTAGGATAGCTGTGCTGTAAAAGACAATTAGCCTGTTTACTTGCTGAATACCCCTTCCCCCCATACACTAGTGTGATATTCAACACAGTGCTGCTCTACCTCAAGCTGTGTGATTCCAGGATATGTTAAACTAAACTAAAAGTTAAACTAAAAATTACACATTAATAATTAAAATTTCCTGACAGCATTTCATTGTAGTTACCAATAAAGAAAAAGTTAACATAAGTCTTCAAATCTTTTCTATCAATATTCAGAAGAAACATTTTAACATAGATTGTTTTTGTCTATTAGA
Organism: Protopterus annectens; assembly: GCF_019279795.1. Lineage (NCBI taxonomy): Eukaryota > Metazoa > Chordata > Ceratodontiformes > Protopteridae > Protopterus > Protopterus annectens. The sequence goes on along the minus strand of NC_056737.1, from coordinate 481,974,619 downwards.
ACCTCTTCAAGTTTGTCTGTCAAGTGGGAAAAGCAACTAAAAATTAAATATTAAATAACAATACATAACACTACGTTTTGTTGAGCTAAATCAATACATATTACTTAAGAACATGCAGTACACAAAAACAAATCCTAAATAAAAACCTACTACACTCTTGAGAACATTTTATATATATATATATATATATATATATATATATATATATATATATATATATATATATATATATATATATATATATATATAAATATAATCCAAAAAATAAACCAAACAGGCTGCCAAAGAACACACAGTAAAGTACCAGTGAAGACTAGCAGCGATTTCTTATTTTTCATTGTTTTTACTTCTACTTTTTATTGTGTTTGATTTTAGATTGTGAATTGGTTTTATCGTTAATCTCATCCATATATATATATATATATATATACACACACACACACATATGCTTATTCATCTGAAATTCTAAATCTATTAAAGAATTTTAAAGTAAAATTCAATTAAAAATCTATCAGAAAATATATGAAAAATATACAAAAAATCTAGTGGAAAAACAGTCACTCGTGCTCAAAGCAATGATATTCGCTCGGATCTGCAAAGCCTACAAAACATGTGCAAACAGGACCCCGTTTAAAATTTATGAATGTTATTTCAAGAATGGGTCTGTCTCAGTTATGAATGACAGAAAATCAGTATTAGACACCTTGTTATGAGGGTGAATATTAAACAATAAATTCTGCTTTTTAAATACAGATGCCCTTTATATGATAATCATCTCATTACAAAACGTTTAAACAGTTTCTTATGAAGCAATGGCCTTAGACTTCTGAAGAAAGTGCAGTTTATTTTATTTATCCTTTGTTGACCGGGTTAGTCCCTCTAGGCTAGTAGCTTATTTTCAGTGGTAACTCAAAGTAGTTTTTACACTGCTGGGGGAAATTTGGCCAGGGCATCAGGGAACTTCCCATTCTCTTTTTCATAGGCGCTGTTGGATCTTTTACATCTACCAACTCGAGCAGATAGGACCTCAGTTTAAAGAACAATCGTGTCCCACTTACCATAATTGTTGATCTTTGATTAGATCAGTATTGCAATATACATATTTTTTTGGTATTCCTGCCATGCAGAAGTCTGCAACCAGCCTGATTTTCAGAGTCTTAACATCATTCCTAGGTGGCAGATGCCCAGGGGATAGAAGGGCATCTATAGGTGTCATCTTCAGGTCTTTCTAAGAAGTGAGTGAACAGTCTGATGCCTGAAGACAGCACAACCTCCCCAGTTGTCTGAATTTAAGTGAGGAGGAGGAAAATACTTAGGAGCCAGAGAAGGGATGACAAAGATAAGAGGACCATCTGCAGAAAACTCCTGTACCTCTTGCACCCAGCAAGGCAGAAACAAGTGGTCAGCAGATAGAATGATTGGAGAAAGGGAGTGTATACTGCAATACTGATCCACTTGAACATCTACAACAATGTTAAGTGGGACACAACTGTACTATATTCTTCCTAGTCAATGTTGCAGTACTGATTCTTGGGAGTACTCCCAAAGCTAAAAGTTGGGTGGTCGGTCATCTGTACAAACTTAGGAAATACGATTTTGCAGAACGGTAGTAGCAAAACCTGCTCCATCCCTGGAGACATTGTCTAGATTACAGTGTTTTATAAAGGTATGCACTGAGTTTCATGTGGATGCCTACAAGATGGCATGGGTGGGCATTCCTTTGAGGAAAACAGTGGTAGTCATTTGATGTCTGGAGCAGTGGGCTTTAATATGCCCAAATAAATCCTTTCCATGGTGTGAGTAACAGAACTTAGTGCTGTTAGCTATTCATTTTGAAATGGTTTGTTTGGAGACAGGCTTTTCCTGTTTACCCTCTGTGAAAGCCATCAGCAACTGCTCTGCTCAATTAGGTGATTTTGCCCTGTCTAGAGTAACAGTACTTGATCTGCCTGTGCACATCCAGGGAATGAAGGACTTACTCTGCCCTGTACTGTGGATTTGGATAGAAGACTAGCAGGTGGATAGCCTGGTTTAAATTAAGTTCTGTTACCACCTTATGCATAAAGGATGGGCTTGTTCTAAGGTGGGCCCTATCCCTTTGGAAGACAATGAAAGATTCTTTACACATAAGGGCTTGTAACTCAGAAACTCTCCTAGCTGATGTAACAGCTATAAGAAAGGTAGTCTTCCAGATGAGCATCTTTAGAGACGCAGAAGCAGCAGGTTCAAGGGGAGGCAAGGTTTTCTTTTCCAATACATAATTTAGATCCCATGCCATAATATGGTTCCTTCTAGGTGGTTTCAAGTGAATCCACCCTTTTAGAAATGTTCCGTGTGGGGGTGCAAGAAGATAGGAATAGTAAATTCCTTGTCTAAAGAGGCCAGACAGGTACTGCAAGACTGAGCTGACATCTGCCTGAGAAAGTTTAGTGTTAATGCTGTGACACCAGGTGGAAAATATTTTCCATTTTGACAGGTTTTATTTCTTGTTATTCAGCTTCCTTGCTTCCCTTAGAATGGAAAGCAAGTCTTTGGGGTACAATGCAGTCCTTGGTGTCAAATCCCAATCCTCCAGGCAGTTAAATCTGGCTGTGGTCGAGGTGGGGGTGGAAGACAGCTCCCTTGACATGGCTGAGGAGATGTACTTCCTGCTGTAGGGTGCAGAGTCTCCCCAGTCTAAGTGTCAGGAGGCGGAAGAACCAGTGTTGTCTCAGCCAGAAGGGGGCCACTAGAATCATGCTGGTTCTGTCTGACCCGACTTTTCTCAGTGTCCTGGGAATGGGGTAAGAGCAAGAATGCATACAGAAACCAGTTTGTCCATGTGAAAGAGAGAGCAGCTATTTTCCACATTTCTGTCTGTTGTGTTCTGAAGCAGAACTTCTGTAGCTGTTTGTTGTGGGAGAGGTGAACAAGTTTATTGAGTGATCTTCCAGTGTATGGTTAGATCCAGGAAAACCTCTCTCTGTCTTCAGCATCCATTCATTGGGATCTAGAAGATCCCTTATTAAAGAATCTGCCAGGGTATTATTCTGGCCTGGAATATAAGAAACTATGAGGGTCAGTCCTATTTCTTGAGGCAGTATCCACATTTTTCTGGAAAGGCAGTACAGAGGGCAAGACAAAGTTCCCCTTGTTTGTTTATGTACCACATCACTGGAGTGTTGGCAATAAAGATTTGCAGGGTCATTGGGTTTAAGTTTTGTTGAAAAGCTTTTATGGCCTGGTATACTGCTAGTAACTTATTCTGATTTACATGCAACTTTCTCTGCTGTGGGGACCAAGTACCCTGAACTTTCAGGGAACCTAAGTGGGCTTCCCAAGCTATGTCTGAACGGTCTGTGGTGATGGTTCCGCCTACTTCTGGTAAAGTGAAATTTGCCTCTGCTTTCCTTTGTATGGTTTTCTTCCACCATAAGAGTTCCTTTTTCAGACATGGAAAGAGATGCAGTGGGGTTTCCAGGGGTTGGGAATGCTGTTCCCAAACATTTTTCAGTAACCAATGGAGTTTCGTCATGTGTAATTTTGCAAACAGGATCAAGAAAATTCAGGATGTCACATACCCAGTATCCTCAGGAATTCTCCTGCATAAATGAGCTGCTTTGGAAGCAGACTGGAATGTTAGCTGGTCAAGAAAGCAATCCTGACTTGCAGAAAAAAAGAAGTTATGTCTTACCATAACGTTCCATCTGTGTTGTTGATCTTCGTTCATTCATTACTGATGGGTTATCGGTTCCGTCCTCGGAACCTAACCGGCCTTATACCAAGCTCACGTCAGTCAAAAGCTCTCAAGCTAAGATCCTACCCACAATGCTCTGCTCCCTGTTACCGCAGATCGAGTTTGCAAGTTGATAAACAAAAGTAGAGGCTACCTCTGGTCATAACAGACCTACAGTAATGGAAAAAGGAGCACATGAGATCCACCAGGAACCTCCAGAGGGGGACGGAGGGTGGGGAGTAATGAATGAACGAAGATCAAAAACAAAGATGGAACGTTATGGTAAGACATAACTTTTTTATCTGATGTTAATCTTTGTTCATTCCTTACTAATGGGACAGAGTCCCCAGCTACCTGTATCCCTGGGCGGCCGTCATGGAAGGACATTCCTGAGCACCATGGAACCAAAAGAAGCTCTTCCCCTGGAGGCCAAATCCAATTTGTAATGAAGGATAAAAGTATAGGGTTTGGCCCAAGTCGCAGCTGAGCAAATGTCATGGAAAGCTGCTGACGTTGCCATAGACCTTGTAGAATGGGCTTTCACTTTGTGAGGCAAAGTGATGATGTTCTTGTTGTAAATGAAGGTAATACAATTTCTCAATCATGACACCAATGTAACTTTAGAGACAGGACGACCTAGCCTTGGTCCAGAAAAGGCCAGAAATAGTTGGTCTGATTTACAGGCAGATTTTATTCTGTCCAAATAAAAACTTATTTTCCTGTGAACATCTAGGGAGTGCAGGCGATACTCTCCCTTGTCAGAATGAATAGGAAAAAATACTGGGAGGTCAATAGATTAGTTGATAGACCGCTCTGACACCACTTTCAGTAAAAAGGAAAAATTAGTTCTCAGTGAGACTCTATCCTTATTGAAAATAAGGTAGGGACGTTTGATGAATAAGGCTTTAAGTTCTGACAGACGTCTGGCCGATGTGATGGCAACCAAAAACAACGTTTTCCAAGAGAGGTACTTTGACATGAAGACATAGGTTCAAAGGGGGGGCTGTTAGGGCTTGTAGAACCAAGGCCAAATCCCAAGGTTGTACTGGTTCTCTAAAGGGAGGTTTTAGGTGAAAAACACCCTTCAAGAAAGTCTTACAGAGTTTGTGTGACATGAGTGAAGAGCCCTGGAAGCCAATGTGGAAATTATAAATGGCAGCTAAATGAACACGAATAAGTAGAGGCTGATATCCCAGATTGAAAAAGATCTGATTAGTAATCTACCACCACCGAAACTGGGCCGGACAAGGGTTTCAATTGTTTGTTCGCTGCCCATAATGTAAACCTTTTCCATTTGCTGAGATAGAGTAGTCTGATGGATGATTTATGAGATGCAATAAGAATATTGGACGGTGCAGTGGTGCAGCCGTAACGCATTGTCACTTCACAGCAAGAGGTTCTCCGGTTTGATTCTTGGCTGGGGTGCCTTCTGGAGTCTGCATGTCCTCCCTGCGTTCATGTGAGTTTCCTCCAGGTACTCAGGTTTCCTCCCACATTACAAAGACATGCGTCTGGAGCATTTCTCCCTGGGCCTCTGCTGAAAATTGGCTTTGTTCCAAGTCGGACTTTCCCGGATAACAAATGTTAAATAAATAAAATAATTATTGCGCACATGGGGAGGAAAGATTATCCTGCCTGGCAATCATTGGAAATGGAGAAAACAAGCTGTCAGCTTCAGGTTTGTTAGACTGGGGTGAGTCAGTCCCTGTGGATGGGAGATCAACGTCGGAGTTGGACTGAGAATAGCAGGTGAGGCCAGAAGAAGGGGAACCAAACTTGTCGAGACCAATATGGAGCAATGAGGATCACTTTGCTCTTCACCTGCTATGCTTTCTTCAGAAATTACGAGATGAGGGGTAGAGGAGGATAAGCATAAAGCAGACCTGAGGGCGAAGCATGGACTAGAGCATCTCTCGGTGACTGTCCCAGAGGGGGGATCAGGGCAAAGTAGTTGCTGCACCTGCAGTTGATTGAGGAGGCGAATAGATCACAGCAAGGATGGCCCCAGCAGTTGAAAATCTTTGCTGCCATCACAGGACTGAGGGACCACTCGTGAGGTTGTAGAATGCACCTGCTCAATTTGTCCGCTATCACGTTGGAGCTCCCGGAAATGTGCGCTGCAATTAGAAAGCGGTTGGAAGCTATTGCCCATTGCCATATTCTCAAGGCCTCTCGGCATAACAGATAAGATCTGGTGTCCCCTTGCTTGTTGATGTACCAGACTACTAACATGTTGTCTGATTGTACTGCAATAGTCCCTGATGGAAGAATCAAGTGGAATGCTTACAATGCTAATAGCACCGCCCTCAGTTCCAGGACATCGATACACAAATGGGCCTCTGTCTCCGACCAGTTGCCTTGAACCGAGTTTCCCTGACATAGCTCCCCCACCATCAGGGAGGTGTCCGTGGTCAACGTGGCTTTTGGCTGATGGGGGATGAAGGGGTGAGACCACTGTTGGGGATTTTGAGACATCCACCAGAGCAAATCTTGCTTGCATCTCGGAGTTATACTTATCTGAAAAGACAAAGGATGTTGTAGGGGGTACCACTGAGTGAGAAGTAGCCAGTGAAGTCGTCTCATGTGGACCCTGGCCAGAGGAACAATGGTGAGTGAGGCTGCCATCGACCCCAAGAGTTGGAGTATGGACCGAGCAGAGGATTTGTGGTGACAAATTAGTGACTGAACCTGTTGTCTTATTCTTTGAAGTCTGTGATCCTGAAGAGATACTGTGCAATTCCTCATGTCCAACAGAACTCCAGTGAATTCTAATGATTATGCCAGGATCGTGTTGGATTTCTCCCAGTTTATAGCGATTCCCAGGCACTGAGCTGTGAGAAGAGTGTAGTCTAGGGCTTCTTCCAGTAGACGCTTGGTGGGGGCAGTAAGGAGCCCGTCATCTAGGTATGGAAATGCCTAGAATCCTTGAAGTCACAGGTGAGCAATAATCAGTGCCATGCATTTGGTGAACACTCTGGGAGCTGTAGAGAGACCGAAGGGCAGTGCTCGAAATTGGTAGTGACTGGCTCTTATGAGGATGCGGAGGTATCTTCTTGAGTGCTTGTCTACTTTTACATAGTAATACGCATCTTGAAGATCTACAGAGCACATCCAAGCGTCTTCTTCCAGAAGAGGAAGGATAGACTGAACCGTGACCATCTGGAATTTCTCTGTTTTTACAAATTTGTTTAGTGTGCTGAGATCCAGAATCGGTCTCCAGTCCCCTGTCTTTTTTTGGCACTAAAAAGAACCTTGAGTAAAAACCAGATCCTATCTGGTCTAGGGGGACCATTTGGATGACTCTTTTTAGTAGCAGCTTTTGGACTTCATGTGCTGCTGTTTCCCTTGACTGGGTGGGACGTTGGGTAAGTCTCTGGCTGAAGTGGGACAGAGATGGAAGGGAATGCAGTAGCCGCTGGACATTATTTGTTGTACCCAAGAATCAGTGGTTATGGTTCGCCAGGCAGTGGGGTATAAGGAAAAACGACCCCTGACCTATTCTAGAGGTGAGCAGTTGGACAACACTTCAGGGGCATTGGTAGGGTTGCCCAGAGAAAAGAATCTCTGGAACCCTGGTTTTACAGACCTCCCCTACCCTGAAAGGAGCATCCTCCATTAGAGTTTCCTCCTCTGCCCCTAGGGGAGAACTCGGCACATGCGTCATGGAAAGAGCCCTGTGATTTTCTGTGCCACATCTTCCTGCTCCTCTGATTTCTGGAGTAGAATAGTTGAGGGGTGGAGTGTCTGACACTAATGGCAGACAGGGTCTTACCATCTTGTTCGCACCTTGCCAGCATATCTTTAACCTTGGGGCCAAACAATAAAGTGACCTCGATAGGGGCGTTCATAAAGAAAGCCATAAAGGAATCTGCAAAGTCGCAAAGGAGCATCCAGGCATGATGTCTCGTGATTATGCCTGCTGCTCTAGCCGGTCCTTCCGTTGCATGTGAAATGAGGTGCATGGAAAAATTGGATATCTATTCCAGGGTTGCTATCTGAGAAGCTACGTTGTCATGCACCTCATCAGAAACAGCTCCTGTCAAGGTTTCAGAGAGTTGGCTGATAAGGTCCCTCTGGAGCCTTGTAAAGTGCGCCAAGTAGTTCAACGACCTTAGAGTGAAGGTCGATGAAGCAAACACACGCTTCCCGAGTCTGTCTATTGCCTGCGACTCCTTGTTGGGCAGATAAACAGTCTGTCTCTCTTCTGCCAAGTCTTTTTTGGTTGCAGCCGCCACGACCATGGCATCTACTGGAAGACCTTTGGACCAATGAGGATGTGCAGCAGGGGGAGATAAAATCTTGTCAGGCCTCCGAGGTATAGCTTCCAGGTTGTCAGGAGCCTTCTATGCATGCTGGACAATGAGCTGGACAAGCTCATCAGCCGGTGGGGTAACCCAGGAGGTACGGGGCTGGGCAAGAAAGGCCTACAGGAATACGGATTCCTCTGAGGAAGTGTTGGAGGACTTCCAGTTGCCCCTCTTTCTTAGGATCTTGAGGATGTCCAAACTAATATGAATAATACGCCCAAACTGTAAAGGATTCACTGAAAAAAATGCACCCTTCAAAGCAGCAGCCTTTTACTAAATTCTTTAATTCACCAACACAAGATTAAGCACGTTCATCCACAAGGATGTGGACTTCATCCGAATATCAATTGACAATTAATTGCACTATTTATAAGCTAGAGCGTCTTCTGTGTGGAGGCATGCTTGAATGGGCGTGCCTTCGTTGAAGGCTGTGCGTCAGGGCTGGTAACTCGGCACGTAAAAATCCACTACCAAACATTAGCGGACCGGAGTTCCGCTGTGGCGACCCCCAACCAGGATAAGCCGAAAGACACAACAACATAAGCCATTTTGGTGCCAAAACAATGTTTGTAAAACATCTTATACTACCAATTAAGTTAAAAAGCTATTGGGTACAAAAATTCATTCACACAATGCACATAAGTTTTTGCAAACCTTATTAAAATTCCTAACACACTATTTTCTACCAATGATTAATAAAACTATACACATAACAGTATAAATGTGCTAGTTACACCTCGGCACCATAAAAATCTACTACCAATCATTAGCGGACCGGAGTTCCGCTGTGGCGACCCCTAACCCCTAAAAGCCGAAACAACAACAACAACATTGTGTATACATTAATCTAATAAAAATTAAAATTCACACAGGGGAATTGTAATTCCAAATGTGTTGCATATATTGCTAAATGCATGTCCTGTTCATGTTATTATATTGGAAAAACTGAGAAATGTTTCAAGAATAGGATTTATGACCATTTGTACAATATTATTAAAAAAAGACAAAACTAATGCCCTTTACAGGCACATTGAGATGAAAGGAAATGAACACACATTTAAATTTGCCATTCTCGAACAGGTTAAAATAGGACCAAGAGGGGGAAACATTAAAGCCCATTTAGGGTATAGGGAGACTAGATGGCAGTTACTGACAGATGCTTTAAATTTCCATGGACTTAATGATTATATTACTATTAAGCCCATATTACAGATGCGTATATAGAGAAATGAGTATGAAGCCATTTAGATAGGATGTTGTGCAATAGGTTATATTTTTGTTTACTCCATTGATATATTATGTTTTGTGCATTAATTAGTATACTAGGAGTAAACATGCAACCCTTGTCATTGTTTTCATAAGATCAATTTCAATTTTTATTAGATTAATGTATACACAATAACTAGCATATTTATACTGTTATGTGTATAGTTTTATTAATCATTGGTAGAAAATAGTGTGTTAGGAATTTTAATAAGGTTTGCAAAACCTTATATGCTTATAAATAGTGCAATTAATTGTCAATTGATATTCTGATGAAGTCCACATCCTTGTGGATGAAAGCACTTAATGTTGTGTTGGTGAATTAAAGAATTTAGTAAAAGGCTGCTGCTTTGAAGGGTGAGTTTTTTCAGTGAATCCTTTACAGTTTGGGCATGCTATTCATATTATTTTGGACTTATTTGGTTGTTTGCATGCTCAGTGAGAGATTTATTTGGTTGTGGTATAGATTCTACTGAAAGATTGCCTTTGAATGCATCTCCGGTGAGGCGAGACGATATACAGAGACTTCAGTCAGAAGTCTCCACATTGAAGGGGGAGGTCAACCGGTTGTTAGAACTGTTTACCCAATCGTGGAACGTGGAGAACGGTACACATCAAATGCTGCAGTCGGCAGGGTGTATAGCAGGAAGTCAAGCCTCTTTTGAAGTGCCTAACGGCCAGGGAAATGATATTGGCGGTTTGACTGCTATGGATGGTCTTGATTTGCATATGAACATGGAGGGCAACAACAGCAAGATCATGGAGAAAGACTATACATTTGACTTCTCTCTTTACAATGTGGATGAGGAACAGAGAAGAACCAGGACTAAACCTGAATGGAATATTCCGTTCAAAACCTATTCCACTGCTGCCGTGGATGCGTTAAAAGTAAATCATGGTATTGTAAGGCAAAGCTCTAGTCCCAGAGCAAATGCAAAAGAATTAACTGGAAATGGGCTGAGTAGCACCCATTTGAATGAATTTTTTAAGAGTGAATATGATTTAAAAAATTTTAACCAAACATCTATACCTAACGTAAATGAGGATGGTTTTGTGACTAATGGTTCACTTAAAGACCTTATATACTTGTTTGGCAAAAAACTGGGTATGATTAAAGTCTTAAAAATAGATCTTAATCAATGTCTTGCATTGAAAGTAATATCAGTGGGTTTGCATTTTTTTAAGATGCCTATGGGTATTGAATTAAATTAAGCTGTTTGTAGTGAATTTAATTCATTATTTCATCAGTTTGGTTTTGATTTTATGAAAATATTAATGAAGAAAAATGATGAACGTCTATGTGCACTAATAGATGAAGTAGAAAAATTAAACAATGTTATTATTCACGATTTATTATACAGTCAATGGGATAAATTACATTTAAAACAATTTGATATTGCTGATAAAAAATCACACACTATTTTTAGCAAAAAATGTAAGAAAATTAGAAGAGATGTGGAACATTTCAAAAAAGACAAGGTTTATCCATGGAAAATGAATAAGAACGTTCAGAATTATACTAATGACAGGGACAAAGAAGGTGAATATGATCAGAATATTGAGGAGTCTAATTACAAACAACATAGTTATAATACAAATTTTCGGGGGGTGGAAACATCACCACAAGAATTGGAGGAAGGATTGGAAATGAAAGCAGGACAAACCACATTGGGGACAAGAGCAACAAATGTACAATGGACGGGGGATAGACAATCAGTGGTAGTTATAGAATATGTTTTAGAAAAGGAACTTGATACTCTGGCTTATGATGGAATAATTAATCGTTTAGATGACTTCAAAATTTACAACTATATTAACTTGGTTGTAAAAAATGAACATTTCAAACTTTTTTCCAGATGGATAAAATATATTCCTAACTCAGGCTTCCATATCATAGACTGGAAGAGATTAAATTATATTTGAAGATTAATTTAGCTATTCAATTCAAGAATAATAATAATAAATATGTAGGAAATGAAATACTTAAAAAGAAAAGTACATATATGCCAGCTACATAATCTACTGTTACAGTTTATGAAAGAATGACTGTAAAAGAAATATATGGTTTATACAATGATTTGAAACATCAAAAAATGAATTATAACCTTACCCATAATGAGGCTGCTATTTTGAGACAACTTAAGGAAGACCAGAACATAAGGATTATGAAACCCGACAAGGGTAGGGGTGTAGTGATTTATAGCACCTTGGAATATGTTGCCAAGATATTTGAGATTTTTACAAACATCAGGAAATTATGAAACTGTTTCTGTTAATGAAGTACCGGTCGCATACAAGCGTATCGATATATATATATATATATAGAAGAATATTTGTTGGACAATTGTACTACCAATGAGGTATATAAATGTTTGAAGGCAGAACATCCTGTTATGGCCACCATAGTTGGCATACCTAAAATGCACAAAAATATCAACAACCCTCCCTTTCGGCCGATCATATCGGGTAGCCGTTCTAAAACATTCCCGTTGGGAGTGGCCATTGACAAATGGTTAAAACATATTTATGGCACCATTCCACATATGGTAAAGGACTCGTGGGGTTTCCTTAGTAGTCTGACTCCTGCAGTATGTAAAGAAGGGTTGTATTATATCACCACTGAAGTCATAGATCTTTTTTCATGTATTCCCAAACAAAGTGGTTTAGATGGGTTCTGCAATAGTATTAGGCAGAAAGTACAGTTTTGTACCTACCAGAAATGTAGATGTTCGAGTGTATACACTGCTGCAGTCATTACACTTGGGTTATCCTGCTGTCAGGCGGTTCCCCAGTCGGCATGAGTTCCAAAGTCTTGGTCTGGCGTTGGTTGCTGTCGCCTCCTCCCTGACGTCAGTGCAACAGGGGTATATAAGATGCAGGCAACGCCATTTTCTTCAGTTTTTCTTGCCCCAGATGTCAGGTGCCCCCAAAAAGGTAGGCAATTCAAATTGCTAATAAAACATACATAAGAAAAGCAAACAACAACTTCCAGTTACCAGCAAATACTCCCCATAGGCAGTAGAGGGTAGAAGACATAGGTATGTACCAGCAAGTAAGAGGGGAAGGAGGGAGGATTACCTGGACTGCAGCAGTGTATACACTCGAACATCTACATTTATGGTAGGTACAAAACTGTACTATGTTCATCGTGTTACACTGCTGCAGTCATTATACTTGGGTAGAATCCCAAAGCTGAGGTAGGGTGGCTGGTGCTATAAGGCATTACGGGTGGCTATAAGGCCCTGCAGCAATGCAGTGTCGAAGCCAGCTCTGGATTTAGAGTAAAGAGGCAGATGGTAATGCTTGGTGAAGGTATGCACAGAACTCCATGTTGCTGCTTCCAAGATATCCTTGGTAGGTACTCCTCTGAGGTAGGCAATTGAAGTGGCTGTTGCCCTGGTGGAGTGAGATCTAATGCTGCTAAGTACAGGTTTCCCATGGTGAGTATAGCAGAAATGTATACAATGTCCTATCCATTTTGAAATAGTCTGTTTTGAAATGGCTTTTCCCTGTGCTCCTGCAGCATATGCTACCAATAATTGTTCAGATTTTCTGAAAGCTTTGGTTTTGTCCAAGTAGAAGCGTAACTGCCTGTGAATGTCCAAAGAATGCAGTAGTTTCTCCCCTTTATTCTGTGGTCTTGGATAAAAAGTTGGCAAATGAATAGTTTGGTTTAGAGCCACACTTGATACCACCTTTGGCATAAACGTAGGGTTAGTTCTTAAAGACACCCTGTCCTGGTGGAAAATGAGGAAAGGTTCCACTGCCATTAGTGCCTGTAATTCTGAAACTCTTTGTGCTGATGTTATTGCCAGGAGCAGAGCAGTTTTCCAAGAGATATATTTTAATTCTGCTGTGTTAGCTGGCTCAAAAGGGGGTAAAGTTAATTTTTCCAAAACAAAGTTGAGGTCCCAAGTTGGAGTAGGTGCTCTACGGGGCGGTCTTATGTTTTTAGCCCCTCTGAGGTACAGTTTTAGTAAAGGATTAGAAAAAATTGGTGGATCCGTGTTGTAATGAGCAGAGATTGCAGAGGCGTGGATCTTGATGGATGAAAAGGAGAGGCCTTTGTCCAGCATCTCAGTTAAATATTGTAGTATCTGAAGAATATTTGGGACAAGAGGGTCAATGCTGTGAGCCTGGTTCCAGGCACAGAATCTCTTCCTTTTATCCGAATAGGCTTTCCTGGTACTAGGCCTTCTGGCCTCCAGAATGACATCCATAACAGCTTTGGAGAGAGGCACTGCTTGTTTGACTAAGGAGTCTTCCATGCAGCTAGGTTTAAGGTCTTTAGCTGGCTGTGAAGTATCTGATTGTTGTGCTGAGTCAGCAGATGTGGGATTTGAGGCAAAATCCAGGGTAGTCCTTGTGCTAAGTTCTTTAAGATTGGGTACCAGTGCTGGCGTGGCCAGTCTGGTGCAATCAGGAACATCTTTGGCTCTTCTTGTCTGGCTTTTATGAGTACCTTTGGAAGGAGAGGTAGTGGTGGGAAAGCGTATACTTGTAGGTTTTTCCAGCTGAATGAGAGGGCATCCACTTTCCATGCTTGTGGATGGTAACTCCTTGTGCAGAATTTCTGTAGCTGGCAGTTCATTGGGGATGCAAACAGATCTATGTCCCGGCTCCACCATTTCTTTGTTATCATTCTGAATATTTGTGGATTCAATTCCCATTTGTGGGGATCCATGATGTTTTTGCTTAAGTCATCTGCCAGTGTGTTTTTCTCTCCTGGCAGGAATTGTGCTTGCAGATGAACTTGATAGTTTAGAGGTGTGTTCCACAAGGTCATGGCTTGTCTGCAGAGGGGGTAGGAGTGAGTGCCCCCTTGCTTGTTTATGTACCACATAACTGTGGTGTTGTCTGTCTTTAGTAGTAGTTGTCCTGGATGCAGAAGGTCCTTGAAAGCTATAAGGGTATTTTGTACAGCTAGCATCTCTTTTTGATTGATGTGAAGATGCCTTTGTTCTGCAGGCCACTTGCCTTGAATACATTTTCCTGCCATGTGTGCTCCCCAGGCGTAATCCGATGCATCTGTTGTCAGTGTTTGCCTGGCTGTGGGTTGAGTAAAAGGCTGTCCCTTGTTGAGGTGACAAGCTTGAGCCCACCATTGAAACTCCTGTTGAAGGCATGGAATTAGTGGTATAACTGTTTCCAAACTTTGACAGTGTTGACACCATACACTCTTTAGGTACCATTGTAGTTTCCTCATATGCAGTCTCGCATATGGAATTAGTAGTATGCAAGATGCCATGTAACCCAAGGCCTGCAGAATTTTTCTTGCAGGGAGTTGGGTCTTTGTTGCCATCAATTGAAAGTATTGGGTCAGTTGTCCTTGCTTGTCTGACGTGAGATAAGCCATCTTGGCCGTTGTGTTGAAGCTGGCACCCAGGAATATTATCTCTTGTGAGGGCACTAGTTTTGATTTCTTTTCGTTTACTGTGTACCCCAGGCAACTTAATAACTTTTTACAAACGCCTGATGCTTTAGAAGAATGTCCTTGCTCTCTGCTTGAATCAGGCAGTCGTCCAGGTACAGGTAAATTTGAATTCCTTTCTGTCTGCAAAATGCAATTACTGGTGCCAGGCACTTTGTGAAGACCCTGGGCGCAGTAGATAAGCCAAAGGGCAGTGCAGAGAATTGATAGTGCATTGAACCAGCTATGAATCTGAGGTATCTTCTGCAGTTTTGTCTGATAGGGACATGCAGGTATGCCTCCTTGAGGTCCAACGTCATGAGCCAGGCTTTCTTGCCCAGCATGGGAAGAAGCTGCTGTAGTGTCAACATTTTGAATTTCGGAACATCCAGGTAAGTGTTTAGAGAAGAAAGATCCAGAATGGGCCTCCAGACTTTGTCCTTTCTGGGAACCAGAAAGAGTCTTGAGTAAAATTCTTGTCCTTGTTCCTGTGGTGGTACCTTTTGAATAGCTCTCATGTCCATGAGTGCTGTAATTTGTTTTTGAGCCTCTGCCCATTGATTTGGTGGCAGATTTGGCATTCCTTTTAACCTTGGCAGAGTGTGAAAGTGGAACCTGTAACCTTGAGATACAATGTTGAGAACCCATTTGTCTTTGGTGATCATATGCCAGTTGTGATAGAAAAGTGTCAGTTTTCCTCCCAAGGGGGCTGCCAAGAGAGAGCTGTTTGGCAGCTGTAGTGGGAAGTCATTGGGGCTGCTTTTTATATGGTTGGGACCTGTCTTCCCCTTCTTTCTGGCCTGATGCACCCCATTGCTGAGGCCTGTAAGGACCTTGTGGTTGACCTCTATCTCTTGGACGTCTGTATCTGCCCTTTTGAGGTCTGTCTGTAACTGGAAAGGACCAAATCTTTGTTGGCCAATTTCTGCTAAATCGAGGAAGCTGAACCTATAAGAAATCCTTCACCATTTGCATAGATTTTGCCTTATCCTCCATTTTCTTTAATACCTCTTATGCCTTAACTCCAAATAACACATCCTGCTGCAAAGGTGCATCCAATAATTTTGCTTTAACATGATCTGGTAACGTATGTTCTTTTAACCAAGCATGTCTTCTTATGACAGAGCCTGTAACTGCTGCTCTACAGGAGGCCTCTAAAGAATCAAAACCACATTGCAAAGTATGTTTTCCCACTTGTTCAGCTGCATGCAATAAATCCTGCATTTCTTTAAAATTAGGAGGATCTGAATCTGGAAGCATTTTTTGTTTCAACTGAGACATCAAAAATTGCTGATATTTTAGCATGTGAAACTGGCAATTTAAGGCTCTCATTGCTAAAGTTGCAGACGTATATACTTTCTTTCCCCATCTGTCTAATGCTCTGGAATCTCTATCAGAGGGGACTGGATTCTTTGCTGATGAGGCCTTAACCCCTTTGGGTCCCTGAGAAATAGTTTCAGGGTCAGCAACAGGGCTTTTATACAGAAATTTGTGCGAGTCAGGGACTCTGTAATATCTGTCAAGTTTAACTGGGGCTGGAGGTAAGGAATCAGGATTTAAGTTGGATTCAGTAAACACATCATCCACAATATCTAACACTGGTGGAATAGCAAGGGGTCTGTGTTGAGGTAATAAAAGGAAGTCTCTGAGCCTTTTCTTGGATTCTGAGTAATCCTGGCCTTCCCAATGGAAATGCTTTCTCATGGTATGTAAGGTTTCCCCAAAGGAGTAGTCCTCAGGTGGAGAGGCTGATGGAATTGATTCCTCAGCCTCAGAATCCTCATTATGGGGTAAAGAATATCCTAGGTCTGAGGATGAATCTGAAGAAATGGACACCTGGTCAGATGAGTCATAGTCTGCATCCTGTCTAGGCCTTTTATCAGGAGGGGGATGTGACCCCCTGATCAGAGTGATTAGGTCTTCGGCCATTTTGAGCATTTGTTTCTTGGGCATGGAGGCCTGTCCTAGGGAATGCTGTATTTGTTTCTTTGTTTTTAAAGGAGGCTTAGACTTAGCAGAGGGTTTAATGCTTAATTGAGTAGGTCTGAAAACACCCTCTGAAGCTGTGGGTTTGCTCAGCTACTCCAGATCCCTCTGAAGGGTTTCTTTCGGTAGGCTGAAAAACTTGTGCATCCGAAGGCCCAGCCATCTCCATGTGGGAGTCAGAGGCGGCCTGTGGTTCTGCAGAAACGGTCGTCAGGGGCTGCGAAGGCGCCTCGCTGAAAAACGGAGAACTGGCAACTGGCCTAAAAGAGGTTTCGTCATCAGTTTTGGACCTTCGGATGCCTGTCCTTGTCTTTGTGCTTTTTATGAATTCCGGTCGTCGGAAGTTCCAACGGCATGGTGTAATTGAATTTTCTTCCAAAATAATGGGCAAAATCAAACTGATGTTTAATACTGCGCTTGTTAAACCTAGCCAAAAACTGACAACCAGTGACGTTGTGGTCTGGGCCTAGGCATGGGATACAATAGGAATGGAAATCCTTATGAGGTATTTGCTTCCCACAAGAAATACAGTTATTAACTTTTACTGACATCGGTCTGAGGCAAGAAAAAGTTTCCCCAACGGGGTACTTAGTTTTGTTGAAGACTTCGGTTCTGGATTCGGAATGAAAATCTCAACAGTTGGCCGACCGGCACTTGCGAACTGCTTTTGCTTCGGGCACTAGCGGCAAGAAAGACTGAAGAAAATGGCGTCGGCTGCATCTTATATAACCCTGTCGCACTGACATCAGGGAGGAGGCGACAGCAACTGACGCCGGACCAAGACTTTGGAACACAGGCTGACTGGGGAACCGCCTGACGGCAGGATAACCTAAGTGTAATGACTGCAGCAGTGTAACATGATGAACATCACAAATTTAGATTAGGAATTTGTATCTCTTATTATGGAAATTATGCCGATAGTACTTGACAATAACTTTATATATTTTGAGGGAGAGTACTTTAGACAGACGAGGGGTGTGGCGATGGGGGCAGCATGTGCCCCCATGTTTGCCAACCTGGTCATCTTAGATTGGGAAACTACTTAAGTATTTCAAAGTAGATTTTACAGGTACATCAGACATTATTCAAGATTTGTAGATGAAATATTTGAGGAATTTATGGACTATATTAATAATTCAACTACATTTTTACGATTTGCACATACATGCAACACTAATGGGGCAGTGTATTTGGACACTTTTATTATGAACAATAACAATGGTTTTAAGCCCAATATATATAGGAAGAGTACTTTCTCCAACAATTACCTTGAATATACAAGCAATCACCCCAGAAAAACGATGAGGAATATTTTTAAAGGATAGTGTATACGTGCAACTCAAATTACTTCTCAGTATGTAGATATGGTTAAATAAATGGAATATATATGGAATTTGTTTAGACAGAGAGGGTACCCCATAAATAAGTTAAATGACGTAAGGGGTTACGTCATTAGTGAATGGGGTAGAAAATATCCCCCTATTTTAGGTAAACCTTTGCCAGAAACTATCTCAGTGTGCAAAGTAGATGATAGAAACTATCAAAGGACATGTATTTTGGAATACTCTCCCTATGTCAATAAGGTTAAACAGATAATGGCCAACAATTGGAACATTTTGTTAGCAGACAATGACAAAGGATATAGTGGGGCCTGCGCCATTCGTTTTTTACAAAATGGGTAACAACTTAAAAAGAAGTTTGGAACAAGGGTGGGTTAATATACCGCAAGTTAAAAAACACACTAGGAAATGTGGATGTTATAGACAATGTTCTAGTATATTAGAAGTTGAAGGGATTGTGTTGGATAATATTAATAGAACTCGGGTCACATTCGCACAGGGGAACTGTAATTCCAAATGTGTTGTATATATTGCTAAATGCATTGCCTGTTCATGTTATTATATTGGAAAAACTGAGAGATGTTTCAAGAATAGGATTTATGACCATTTGTATAATATTATTAAAAAAGACAAAACTAATGCCCTTTATAGGCACATTGAGATGAAAGGAAATGAACACACATTTAAATTTGCCATTCTCGAACAGATTAAAATAGGACCAAGAGGGGGCAACATTAAAGCCCTTTTAGGGTATAGGGAGACCAGATGGCAGTTACTGACAGATGCTTTAAATTTCCCTGGATTTAATGATTATATCACTATTAAGCCCATATTACAGATGCTTACATAGAGAAATGAGTATGTAGCCATTTAGATAAGATGTTGTGCAATATTTTATATTTTTGTTTACTCCACTGATATATTATGTTTTGTGTATTAATACACTAAGAGTAAACATGCAACCCATGTCATTGTTTTTATAAGATCAATTTCAATTTTTATTAGATTAATGTATACACAATAGCTAGCAGATTTATACTGTTATGTGTATAGTTTTATTAACCATTGGTAGAAAATAGTGTGTTAGGAATTTTAATAAGGTTTGCAAAACTTATATGCATTGTGTGAATGAATTTTTGTACCTAATAGCTTTTTAACTTAATTGGTAGTATAAGATGTTTTACAAACATTGTTTTGGTGCCAAAATGGCTTATAAATAGTGCAATTAATTGTCAATTGATATTCGGATGAAGTCCACATCCTTGAGGATGAAAGCGCTTAATCTTGTGTTGGTGAATTAAAGAATTTAGTAAAAGGCTGCTGCTTTGAAGGGTGCATTTTTTCAGTGAATCCTTTACAGTTTGGGTGCGTTATTCATATCATTTTGGACTTATTCGGTTGTTTGCACGCACAGTGTGAGATTTATCTTGAGGATGTCACCAAAGGATACCTCATCAGAGGGTGACTGTGGGGACTCTTCCCAGTCATCAAAGTCCATATCTTCAGTCAGAGACTCTTCAGTGGAGTCCATGCGCTTCCTCTTGCACGAAGCCTTGCAAGGGACTTCCTTAGTGGGGAGCTCTGGGGAAGATTGCGAGGAGGGGATCTCCTGAGGGGGGAGAAACCTGAGGCCCTTGTGCCCAGGGTCCAGTAGTTGTGGCTTGCGACAGCTGCGGCACAGAGGGGGACAAGGACTCCGACATGGAGGTTTTGCCAGCAGAAGCAAGTGCCCTCTCCATGGCTGGAAGGCCGGGCTGCCCGAAGAGGGATGGGAGCCCGGAACCGGGGTCATACCCCACTCCGACGAGCTGACCCTCAGACCAGGAGTCTCAAGAGGACTGTGGAGTGTGAGGGGGATTCCTGGAGGGTGCCATAGAAAAAATCGGCGTGGAACCAAGAATGCCTACCCCATGGCACAGCCACAAGCCTGAGAAGGGCCTAGTGCACAGAGGGCCACAATGACACCTCCTGCTCCAAAGTAAGATCCACTGTTGGTGTCGAAGGGAGGGAAGCTGCTGTCTGAGGAAGGGGCTGCGATGCTTCCCTGGAAGTCAAAGGAGGAGTGTAAGTTGGAGTCTGTGGAGAAATATGGTCACCTACAAGAGGAAGTGCAGCTTTAGATGGTTGAGAGAGTCCCCTGGCTACAAGCAGCTGGTCGACAAGCTGCAACACATTCTATTCTGAGAGGCTTCTGGTCGACCTCATAGAGAGACTTGATGGCAATTCTGGCCTATCTAAAAAGGGGCTGTACTGACTTCCCACAAATGGATCCAAGAAAGGAGAGTACTTAGTCCTTGCGAGTTCATGTAGTGCAGACCCCAGAACCGAGGGTGTCTGCACCGAGGTGAATGGTGTCGAGGTTATCTGTGCCGACAAAGGCAGCACCATAGGCATCAAGGGTGTCTGCACCATGAAGGGCAGTGTGGCAAATGTCTGCACCGGTAATGATGGTGCCGAAAGTGACTGCAATGAGCAGCATGTCAGTGCCGAAGGCGTTTGCACAGTAGAAGGCAGTATCCCAGAAATTGACAACATCAGCAAGGATGGAGCTGAAGGAGTCTGTATCAACGGTGCCGAAGGAGACTGTACCTGTAGAGACAAAAAAGGCTGCGACTGAACTGTTGGAGCCAAAAATGCCTGCACTGGGAACTCTGGTGCCAGTGGCGACAAGGAAGACATAGTTAGAGTGAGAATCAACTGGGGTGGTGCCGAGGCTGGGGCCGAAAAGACCACAGATTGCAGCGCCGGGTTAGAAATTTTTACCCTTTTGTGAGTCGACTCCTTGCGATCTCCAGAGGCAGATGACATGAGCGACCTTGAGGAGGAAGAAGAAGAGCGCCTCTTACGGGGTTTAGAAGGAGGGGGTGAGCCCTCTGACCCAGAGACAGCCTCACAGAAAGGAGTTTTAAGGAGGTCTTTTAGAATTAGCTTATTCTTCCTTTCATTGAGAGTCCAAGTCAAAAAATTTCTACAAATCTCACACGGAGGGTCCACTGGGAGGTGGGAAACATTCAGGCAATAAACACATAAATCATGGCCATCAGAAAGCGGTAACTTACGGCCACATTCCGTACATTGTTTGAAACCAACACTACTTTTCTTATCCGACATAATGATATGAAGGGAGATGCACTACACTACTAAGAGATTAAGAAAACTACCCAGAAGGGTAAAAAAAGGAGAGAAGAAGGACTACCAATGATGGTAATGGAGAATTACTTCAAAGGTAAGAAAAGGAAAATACTATAGGGAGAGAGTCTCAAAGTTGCAATAGGGTAGGAGGATACAGATAGTAACAAATTGGAAACTTTCTAAACAGTAACAATAGAAAAACTTTAAAAAACTGTTCACTTAGCTGAGAGAGAATGGCTTGACACGGCTATACAGCAACGCAGCAAATGAAATCTGATGTAACAGGGAGCAGAGCATTGTGGGTAGGATCTTAGCTCAAGAGTTTTTGGCTGACGTGAGCTTGGTATAAGGCCGGCTCGGTACCAAGGATGAAGCCGATAACCCATCAGTAAGGAATGAACGAAGATTAACAACATCAGATCGAGGCTTTCTGTTGAACCAAATATATGACGGCTCCAGAAATAGGATCCTTGTTTCAGGAATAGTTTGGTATTTTTGAGGGTTTAAGGTGAGACTTACCTTCTGAAAGTAGCCTACAGTGATCTGTAAGACATGTAAGGTCTCTGATATGGATCTTCAATGAATGAGACAGTCAGCTATGCTATCAGAGGAGTTAGACAATTGTGAAAACTCTGAGACCAGTAGATAGCCCAAATGGTAAAGCACAGAACTGAAAGTGGGAACCTGTTGCAACAAACTCTAGGTACTTTCTGTGACTGTCTACTATGGGGACATGGAGGTAAGCATCTTTTAGGTCTGCAGTGACCATTGAGTTATCTTGGAAGATCATAAGCAGTATTTCTTTCAGTGTAAGCATTTTGAATTTTGGGATGTTGAGGAACACATTCAGCTCTGAGTGGTCCAAGATGGGCCTCCAGATGTGCTGATTTCTTGAAACTAGAAATATCCTCGAGTAGAAGCCTCTTCCCTCTTGTCCTGGATGGATCCTTGATGATGTAGCAACCTTAGGTGGTAAGAGAATTTCTTGCTCTTTTTCGTGACTTTAGAATGTCCAAAAAGGGTGGTATTTCTCTGAAATGAACATAGTACCCCTTCTCTGTGATGCTGAGGACCTATTTGTCCCTGATAGTGGAATTCCATTGGTTTGGGAATAAAGAGAGCCTTCCTGCCAGATTCTTGTGGGAGGCAGTGTTAAGGGAGTGTGGTGTAAAACATGGCCACAGTTGTTCTCTGTCCTGGACAAGCTCTTTGAAGACCCCTGCTCTGTGCGATTATTCCGGTTGCCATCTCCTAGACTGTCCTGGTATTTTGCCACAGGCAGGCCTTCCTTGTCTTGTCAAGGTAGAAAAGGCCAAGTATTAAAAGGATAATTCCTACTGTATCTTGGGAGTTTAGGACAGGTACATTTCTTTCACAATTTTAATCTGATTTCTTTTTTTATTAAAACTACTTATTTATTTTACATTTGTTTACCAGGAAAGTCTGACTGGACACATGTTCTTTTTCAGCGGAGGCCTGGGGAGGAAAGCTCCAACTCACAAATAAAACACACAAAGAATAATATGTATACAGATAATACAAACAGGAATTGCAACATAACATAAATTCACACTAGAGATTCTAAGTATACATTTCTAAAAACAAACATATTTATTAAATTATCACTTATGACACAGGCAATCGTACATTTATATAAATTAAAAAACAAACCATACTGGCATATTTTTAGTTGTAAACATTAAACATCATCCATAATCTATCCAGTCATTGTCAGTCAAACATTACATAACTTGTTCAAATCCTGCCTTCTTTTAGCCCTCATTCCTCCACCACAATGGTATTCTGCATGTACTGTTCCCACAATTCCTGTTTTTCCTATGCAATTTACTTCTACACTTTATTAAAGAGCCCATTTCCAATTATTTTATGTCTACTACTATACTTACTACTTCTAGTACAGTTGGTTTAGACTTTGATTTCCATTTTCTAATAACTGCTTTTTTGGCAGTCACCATAACAGCTATGTTATATGGGTTGGAGACAGTGGCACTGACAAAAAGGCAGGAGTTTCAGCTGGATGTGGCAGAATTAAAGATGTTAAGATTTGCACTGGGTGTGATGAGGGTGGACAGGATTAGGAATAAGTATATTAGAGGGTCAGCCCAGGTTGGAAGATTTGGAGACAAAGCCAGAGAGGCACGATTACGTTGGTTTGGACATGTGCTGAGGAGGGATGCTGAGTATATTGGGAAAAAGATGCTATGGATGAAGCTACCAGGTAACAGGAAAAGAGGAAGGCCTAAGATAAGGTTTATGGATGTGGTGAGCGAGGACATGCAGGTGGTTGGTGTGACAGAGCAAGATGCAGAGGACAGGAAGAAATGGAAACAGGTGATCTGCTGTGGCGACCCCTAACGGGAACAGCCGAAAGAAGATGATGATGATGATGATGACCATAATTAGACTCAGCAAGGCCATACCATATTTAGGCAATTCTGATTCTGTATCATAGCTCAAAAAATAATTTCTTTAGCTATACCAATTTGTTCACTTAGTATTTCTGATACAGTAGTTTGCAGGGAACTTTTAAAGTCTGCCAACTTATCACACTGCCAAAAAATATGTTCCTTATTATCTCTTTCTTCTCCATCACACATCCAACAGTTACTATCGACCCAAGGAAATTTCTTTGGAGTCTACCTGGGGTAAAAAAATACCCATGTAAACACTTACAAGCAAAGATCTTAAATCTTCTTGACTTTGTTGCACTCTTGGGAGACAGGCATATATCCCCCCATTGTTTCATTGTCAATTGCTTATCCAGTCACTCTTCCCAATCCTTTCTAACCTCCTCTATTGATTCTTAAAGTTATCATGCAATATTTTATATGCTGTACTAATTAACCATTTTAAACAGCAGCTTCTTAGTTTCTACTAAAACGCTATCAGTACTTGTCTTTCACTTTGGATTTCCCTATTTCTTTTTCTTTGCCTATACTGGGATATCAGTCCTTGATGGGGAATGCAATCTCTAGCCTGCAGTCTACATAAATTCTTAGTTTATTCCCATTCTATTACCTTTCCTTCTGTAATTATTTGCACCTAGTACTTTGCTTCCTTTACCAGTTTTCTCCAAAAACTTCCAGCTCTCTATTGCCTATTCTCTGTATCCTTAATTGTTGTCATCCCTATTGGCAGAATCTCCTTTCTACATTCCTGCGTTGGGATGGTTCTTAGAATACTTTCTGCTTCTTTAAGAATATAATATTCTATATGGTTATTGTCATTCTCCTTAAGGATATGCTTCCAAAACCCCAGTCTCTACTTGCTTCTTGAGCTTCTCCCTGTTTTGTCATCATATGAAATACCCATTCAAATCATGAAATCCCAAACCACATTGTTCTACTGCAAGAATCAGCTTATCTTACTTGACTGTTACTGTTTTCCCCTCCTGGATAAAATACTTCAGCTCTTTATTAATTGCTATACACAACTCCTCCGGTTGACAAAATTATGCCTGACTTGTGTATAAAACTAGAGGGGCTAAAAACATTTTAACTGCTTGTATCTTGCTATTCATATTCATACAACAGAGAATCCAATCTCTCAGTTTTGTATTATCTTTTGTTTAGTCTCTTCCCATATATCTTTAGCTGCCACAACAGAATCCTTTTTAATCCATATTCCTAAGTACTTCTATTTATCATGTTCCCACAAATATGGATATTGCTGAACCAATTCATGTGTAGGTCCATTGTTTATAACTACTGCCTTTGTTTTAGCTTCATTAATTTTGTATTACAGACTTGAAACTGTCTCAAAATGCTCCATAACACTGAAATGTCCTTTTCTGTTTTTTTTTTCAGGTAAAAATAACATTATCTGCAAATAAAGACAGCTTTTCTTGACTACCATACCAATTATAGTCTTGAATTTCAGATTCCCTTATTTTCTTTACCAATAGTTCTAAATATAACACAAATAACAACGGGGCACGAGGACACCCCCGCTTGGTTCCTCTGTTCAAACAGAAATTATCAGAGAGGGCCCCACCCACTTTAATTTTTGCCTCTGGTACCTCATATATCTCCTAATCAACCTTATAATTTTATCAGGAAATGGAAATGCTTCCACTGTCCTGCTCATAAAATCCCAGCTTACTCTGTCAAGTGGTTTATCTGTATTAACACACACCAGCAATAGTGGTTTCTTCTTACATTCTGCTACCCTCTGGATCATCGTTTTGTTAATGTCAACAAATCTTTTGCCTTCCCTCCACAAAACCACACTGATCCCTATCTATCAATTTTGGCATTACCTTTGCCATTCTTTTGGCCATTACAGACAAACACTTTATAATCATGGTTTAGAAATGAAATGTGCCCTTATGAAGCTGGATATGATGGGTCTTTACCATCTTTAGGTACTACAGCCATCACCATCACATTCTTCCAGATGTTGGTGCTTCTCCTCTGCTTAAACTACTGTTAAACAAAACCTTCCAGATATTTATCAGTTTTTCCCTCCTAGCTTCCAAACTTCCACAGAAATACCATCTATTCCTAGGGACATTCCAGTAAATTGGTTATGCATAACTTTTTATCTCAACTTCTTTTATCAAGACTTTTAGTAACTGAACCTCCTCAACTACCTCTACTCGTGCTATTAGTAATTGAGCCTACCCATCTACCTCTAACTTTGGCATATTTAATTCTTCATAAACACTTCCATTTGCAACTTTTGATTTCTATATTTCTCTGCTTTACATAGATATTCATAAAACTTCTGAAATAATTCCAGTAAATCTGTAGGGCCTCCTCTTATCTTCCTTGTTGCAGGTTTCCTTAGTTTGACAAAAATCATTCCTACTTTCTGTTTCCTGAGATGCCGTGATAAAGTTTTTGAGCTCTGGAGTTATCAAAAAACAGTTGCTTAACAGCAGTCTTTCGAAATTCATGCATATTATCGAGGTAATCCTTTATTTTCTGTTTAGCATTCCACAATTGCTCCTCTTCACATTTCCCCTATTCCACAATGCTTTACCCTTTGTTATACCCTTTAAATAATTCTTGTTACTTCTTAACCATCTCTCTCTCTCTTTTATTTCCACCCCATTTTTAAACTCTACTTTAATATTATCCCACTACCTAGCTGTATTTTCAGAAGAAATTTCTCCCTACTCTAATAACTCCTGAATAATTTCCACTACCCATTCATTGAATTCCTCTCTTTTCAACAGATAGGTGGGAAAGCGCCACTGTCTTAGTTTTATTTCATTACCCTGCATTTTTATTTTTATTACTGTCACATGATCTGAAACAGTTCTTGGATTCATATCAAAACTTTCAATTAAATGAACATGTTCCTGTGAAGTATAAGATCTGTCTAGCCTAGCCCAGGTTTTATATCTTTGGGAATAATACATAAATTCACTCCGAACTCCTCGTACTGAATTCACATCTTCTTTGCCAAATATTTTCATACATTTCTTCAAAAATCTACCCCCATTTGACTTCCAAGATGGCTTCACATTGAGTAACACCTTAATTCTACCTCTCCCTGTGTGAAAACAGAATCTTAGCAGAGAAAGCAAGTGGACCTAGATTTCTAGGCAAATTTCAGTAACTGGTTAGCAAGTGCACACTGCCTGGATGCCAGGAAAAAAGAAATACAGAGGACCTGAAGAAAATCAGCTACAAAAGGCAATGAAAAAACACTGACTGGGAAAAGTACTGTAGCTGTTCAACAAAAAAAAAAGTGCAAGCTCCAGACATGACTTCCAGTAAACTAGAGGAAAGTATAAGGCAACTGCATACAGACCAGGCTAAAATAAATGAAACACTGATGGAGTACATCAACTTAAACAATAAAAGGCTGGAAAAAATGGAAGACACTTTAAACAGATATTCAGACAAGTTGATAAAATGGCAAACCAAGAGGTTAAAATGAAGAAAAGGTTGCCTGAATACGAGACCGCACAAGAAGACAGATTAAAAAAATATATAATTAGAGGACAGAGTATGTAGGAAAAACCTAAAATTTTTTGCAGTACCTGAGAAGCCGGAAGGAACAGGCTGTAATAATTTTACGAAAGCACAAATAAGCAACCGGACTAATATTCCACAACAGGAACTGATAACTGAACGGGCACATTGTATGCATGCTCCAAACCTGGCTATGAAAAAGCAACCTAGGCCTTTAATAGTACAGATGCAATCTTAACAGCAGAAGGAGTTGATTCTGACAAAACTGTGGCAGAAGGACAAAATACTAACAGTGGGAGACAGCAGAGTATTTCTGGAGAATGACTACTTATTTTACACCAGGCAGAAGAGGAGCAAATTTATCCCATTATTTTGAGAATGTCAAAAAGCAGGCATGACATTCAAACTACTATAACCAGCTATCTTCAAAATATTTTTCCACAGAGGAAAAAAATCATTTTTTTGAATAAGTACATGTTAAGGAAGAAATACAAAAGTCTGTCCAACAAAAAGTGAGCATGAAACAGGATATTCTGCTTCTTGTTCTTCTGGAAAAAAGGCCAGAGACTGTGCCACTGAAACCTTTTTCAGTCTTACAATGGAAAATGCTTAAGAGAAGGAAAAAAGCACAAACGTTGACCAGAAGAATCGAGAGCACATTGAAAATGAAGCAAAGACAGGGTTTGTGAGAAGGCGATGGACAGCAATAGAACAAGAACAAATGGAAATATTGGACTTTCGTAGACTTTATTAAACTTGATGGGGACTCTAAAGCAAATGACATAATTCATGTGATTAACATTTGGAGAATAAAACCAGTCACTTGAAAATTAACAAATGTGGAATGACAGAGCAATAATTATATTTGTGAAACATGACAGAACAAGAAAATCTGGAATATTGGACTTTTTTGGACTTTGTTAAACTTGGAAGGAACTAAAGCATATCCCCTATGTCATTAATGTTCGGAAAAATACTCAGGACAGGGGAAGAGGAGGGAGAAACTTAACTGTAAGTCAAACAATTTTTTTTCTGAACAGTACTATTTAAATAGTGCATGACCTTCTTTGCACGTTATAAAATATACCTTTTTTCAGTTATTTTTAAGTGCAATAGGGACACTAATGTAAATGGGTGCTCCTGTTTTTTTTTTCTTCCCCCTTTTTTCTCTTTCTCCTTGTTCATTTTAAGAAATGTAAGCAATGTAAAAAAAAAAATCTAGTTAAAAGAGCATGACAAAAGAATAATTAGTGTGATCTTGCATATGTTTTAAGAGAAAGCAAGTAAATTAAAAAATATTGACTATTATAAGGCTTTTTTCTAGTAAACAGTTTTGTGTCTGGTTCGCATGTCTCTAGCAGACAATCTGATAAAGAGAAATGACTTGAAGAAAATGTTTTCTGAAAGCATTCAAGTGTTTTCCCAGCTGAGAGAGCTAGAAAGATAAGACAAAACAAGACAGCACTTAATAGAACCACATGCATCTTAGCACAGACGACCTTTCTTTTAGGTTAGCTCAAGTCTATGTGTGTGCCTGTCAGTTAGGAACATATATGTTCCTATTAGGAGGATAAAACTGAAATATTTGAACATGTACATAGTTTTGTGTGTTATTAAATTAATTGATTTTAGGGGGGTAGTGTGTGTGTGTGTGTGTGTGTGTGTGTGTGTGTGTTTATGTATTTTTGTTTGAGGGCTTTCAGTAAAATAAAACCTTCTATAAGATGTGACACAGGCTCAAATGGAGATAACAATAAATAACTGTATAAAAGATTAACCTGCCAAACAGTACATGCATGTAGCACAAAGCTGAAAACATCCATTTAACAAAAAAGCTGTTATACATAAAAGGTGTGAATAATAATCTCTCAAGAACATGATGCTTTCTGCAATGTCTTTAAACATTAATGGTTTGACAGATAAATACAAAAAATGAGTAGTGAACTACATTGAAAATCTAGAGTGCAAATAGCTATGCTACAGGAGACATACTTGGAAAGAACTGAACATGTGACTTTGATAAAGAAAGGTTTTCAATATGGTTATTCAGTAGACTATTAATTGCAAGAGGAGCTCAAATAGTAACAGAAGAGAATAAAAAGGACAATAATGGTCAATTTGTAGTACTAAGAGGTTAGTGGCAAGGGAGGTGGGTTATGCTGGGATGTGTTTATATTCCACTGAAAACTGCTATAATGGAGCTTAAGAAATTTTTGGGAGAAACAATCAACTTTTAACAAGGAATATTACTTATACGTGGGGACTGGAATTTGATTTGCAATAGTGAAGATGTGTGTGGCGGGCCCAGAAGGGAAATTATAACAAGGAGGATAGATCTTTAAAAAAAATATGAAAATATTTGGCATGGAAGATGTGAATTCAGAACTAGGAGTTCAGAGTTAATGTACATATTATTCCCCAAGATACAAACATTGGGCTAGGCTAGACAGAATTTACATTTCATATGAACATGTGCATTTAATTGAAGGTATTGATATGCACCAATAACTATTTCAGATCATGCACCAATAATAACTAAAATAAAAACATAGGGTAATGAAATAAAAATGAGACACTGGTGCTTCCCCATTTATCTGCTGAAAAGAGAGTAATTTAAGGAATGGGTAATGGAAATGATTCAAGAGCTCTTAGAGAAGATATAAATTTCTTCTGAAAATATAGCTAAAGGAGTTGGATAAAATTAAAGTGGAGTTTAAAAATATGGTGGAAATAAAAGAAAGAGATATATTTAAGAATTAACAAGAATTATTTAGAGAGACTGACAAATGTTAAAGTATTGCAAAATAGGGGGCATTTCACAGAACAATAGGGGCAGCAACCGCACAACCCTAAACAGAAAATAAGAGATTACCTCGATAATATGCATGAATTTAGAAAGATTGTTGTTAAGCAACTGTTTTTAATAATAACTCTAGAGCAAAAAAACTTTTAGCACAACTCAGGCAACAGAAAGTAGAAAGGGCTGTCACCAAGGTTAGGGAGCCTATAACAAGGAAGATAACAAGGGATCCTGTACAAATATTAGAAATATTTCAGAAATTCTACGAAAGTCTGTATAACGCAAATAAATATGGAAATCAAGAAAAGGTACAAATAGAAATATGCCAAGGTTAGAGGCAGAGGAGGCTCAATTACTAACAGGATAGGAGGAGAGGAGATAAAAATAGTGAAGTATAAGCAATCTACAGGAACGTCCCCAGGAACAAAAGGTATTCATGTGGAAGTCTTTAAGCTAAGAGGGAAAAATGATAAAGACGTGGAAGGTTTTGTTTAACAGTATTTTAAGGGGAGGACAAGTACCAACCATCCTGGAAGAAAGAGGTGGTAGGTGAAATACCTAAAGAGGGAAAAAATCCATCAGATCCAGCTTTATACAAGCCCATTTAAATTCTAAACCATGATTATAAATTACGTCTGTAATGGCTGAAAGAATTTCAAAAGTGGTGCCAAAGTTAAATACAGCTCACTGTAGTTTTGTGGAGGGGAAGCAAACATCTGACAACATTAACAGAACACTGATGATCCAGAGGGAAGCACAATGTAAGAAAATACCACTATTGTTGGTGGGCCTTGATGCAGAGAAAGCACTTGACAGACTAAGCTGAGACTTTATGAGCAGAGTAATGGAAGTCTCTGTATTCCCTGATAAAATAAGGACGATTAGGAGGATATATGAGGGACTGGAAGTGAAAATTAAAGTAGGTGGGGTCCTTTCTGATAATCTGTGCTTGAGCAGAAGAACCAAAGAGGGGTGTGCTCTCTTCCCTTTGTTATTTGGCTGTTTTTGCAGATTACATTACTTTACACCACACAAAACCACAATGGGACACTACAGTGGCATGGAATACACTGAAACAGTTTTACATCTTTTTGGGATACAAAGTTAATGAAGCTAAACCAAAGGCAATAGTGGTAAATTATGTAACCACATACAAATTGGTTCAGCTGCACCCACACTTATCGGGGCATGATAAAATGAAGTATTTAGGAGTATGGATTAAAAATGATTCTGGCGTGGAAGCTAAGGATACGTGGGAAGAGAGTAAACAAAAGGTAATACAAAATCTTTCTGGAATTTATCAATTCCAATGCCCTAGACCAGCTCATTCTGACCCCCACTAGAGGAAGCAACATCCTCGACCTGGTTATCACTAACATGGGAGACCGTTGCTCCACACCTATAGTCAATTCTTCCCTGGTTAAATCTGACCACAAACTGATCATCATGGAAATCTCCACCTCACCTACACCCCCGCTAAGTTGACCACCCTGAAAAACTTCTATAAAGCCGACTTTGGGCTACTAAAAACAGTGGTGGCTAACTTCTCTGTACCCATGCCAATGGAAAATAGCTGCATGACTGCCAAATCATAAACCATTGCACTGTACGAGCATGTACACAAATGCATGGACCTTGCCATACCAAATAGAACTAAGACACTCTCCTCAAAAAAAAGGAAGCCAATCTGGTGGTCCCCAGCCATCAGTAAACTCTACAACAGAAGGAAGAAACTGCTGCAGAAATAAATGAAGTCACAAGACTGGAAAACCTCCCTTATCAGTCTCAACAAAACGCTGAGATCCCTTATCAAATCTTCTAAAGCCAGCTATGAAGTCAGAATTTAAGCTGAGACCAAAAACAACCACAAAGCCTTCTATAGCTATATCAAAAACCTCAAAGGCAATACCCAGATTTGCTCTGAGTTATTGCACAATGGCACCTCCTATACTGAGCCGACAGATATAGCCAACACACTGGCCGACAGATTCAGTGCCAACATTACCCCCCAAGGGCCCTATCACAATACCAAAAGAAAGTCTGGTACCCACCATTTCTGTGGCACAGGTAAAAAATGCATTGTCCAAAGCCAAGAATACAGCATCCATGGGACCTGATAATATCTCTGACTACATCCTACATGAGCTATAAAATGAACTGGCACCACATCGGTGTGCCCTGTTCAATCATAACCTTACCTCATGCTATGTCCCTAATGAATAGCATACTGCTACAGTCATCCCACTCCATAAAGGGGGACCAACTACAGACCCTGAGAACTATCGCCCCATTAGCCTTATGAGTCTGGTATGCAAAGCTATGGAGCGCATCATCATGGACCTGCTTAACAAAGATATAGGCAATCTCCAAACTCTTGACCCCACACAGTTTGGCTTTGTCAAGGGGAGATCCTGCCTGCTGAACCTGGCTGACTTCTTCAAGGCAGTCACCAAGGCTGTGGAGGTGGGTAAGGCAGTGCATACAGCCTACCTCGACCTGGCCAAGGCCTTTGATACCATTCCCTACTCAGGTATCATTGATAAACTCACCAAACTAGGCATCAATCCTTACATCAGTAGGTGGGTTGCAAATCAGCTCACAGACAGGACCCACAGAGTGAAAGTTGTGGATTCCAAGTCAGACTGTCGACGAGTCACAAGTGGAGTCCCAAAGGGCTTGGTATTGGGCCCTCTCCTGTTTGGCATCTACTTCTCAGAAGTCCAGGCCAACACAGAAGGACTCTGGCTGATGAAGTTCACGGATGACTGCAAGCTGGCAGTCATTATCAACTCCTCAAGTGATGCAGACATCCTACAAAAGGGCCTCTCTGAGACCAATGACTGGTGTCGGAACCATGACCTGAAGCTTAATGCCAAAAAATGCGCCATCATCCCCTTTGTAAAAAAATTCAGTTCCCATGAATTACCACATTGATGGGAGCCCACTGAACACTGAAGGGGCCATAAGAGATCTGGGCACCCAGGTCGACAGCCACCTCGCCTTCGACCACCACATTGCCACTGTGATCAGAAAGTCCTTCTACATGGCACATCTTATAACCAAAGGTTTCGCATCCAGGAAGAAAGAGTCCATCATCCCTCTCTACTCATCCCTCATTAGACCAATCATTGAATATAATGCCCAATTTGGCATGTACCTAACTAGGCACCTGCAACAGCTGGAGAGTTCACAAAAGTACCACACAAAAAGAATCCTAGGCCTTAAACATGTCCTACATGGACAGACTCAAGAAACTTAAGCTGTTCTCAGTCTCTTATTGTCTCCTTAGAGATGATCTCTGCTTGACTTACAAAGCCATGTCTGACCCAGCCCTATTTGAAATGCTACAGCTAAAGAAATCTCAATTCCCCCATACCACACGCTCCAGAGATCACAACCTCATTTACCACAATTAACAGAACATGCTGGAGAGAAAGGTTCATCTCCCAAAGACTGCCCATACTCTGGAATAAGCTTCCCATTCATGTCAAGCAGAGCACCTCGCTGGCCCTCTTCAAGAGAAATCCTGACGAGTGGATGGGTAACAGAAAGTTCATTCCAGGGATCATTCCAGTTGCCCTACTGGCTAGGGCACTATAAACTAACAACGGGTGGCACGGTGCCTGGGCAATTTCTTTGGGCTGGGCTTGTAAAGGCTCCAGGGCCATTAGCCAAGTACATACCTATGAATCTATGAACTGAGAAAATGGAAGCTCTGTTGTATGGATATTGCTAGTAAGATACAAGCAGTTAAAGTATTTTGGCCCCTTTAGTCTTATACACAGGTCAGGCATATTTTTATCAATGAGAAAGGAAATTGTGGAAAGCAATTAATAAAGAGCTGAAGGACTTTATCTGGGATGGGAAGACAGCAACAGTCAAGCAGGATAAACGTATTCTTCCAATAGAACAGGGCGGATTGGGATTACCCGATTTGAAGGGGCATTTCACAGCAGCACAGTTAAGGCTCCCATACATAGCACAAGCAGAAAATTATAATTCAAAGTAGAAAGAGATGATGATGAAACAGAGGGGAAGCTCTAGAAATGAGGACAGACTAGGATTTTGGATGCAAACCTTTAAGGAGAACAACAATAATCACACAGAATATTATATTCATAATGTGGCAGAAATTATTCAAAGAACTAAGCCAACACGGAAATGGAGAAAGGAGATTCTGCTAATAAGGATGACAGTAATTAGAGATACAAACTTAAGGCAAGAGGGGACTGGAATTCAAGGAAGACAATTGACAAAGGAACCAGGGTGTTGGGAGCAAATAACTAGAGAGGGTATGGTAATAGAATGGGAAAAGAAATGCAAAAATTAACCAGCACAATGGTAAACCAAGTTTGAGTATAAACACTCAAAAAAAATAAATGTGAACTTGGAAACGCCAGCAAGTGAAGTTTATTAGCAATAAAACAACAAGCAAAACTTTCAGGTATATCTACTCTTCCTGACTGCATAAAAAGTCACACTTCAACTCATTCAATTTATAATATTCCACATATTCATATGACACAGCCCAATGACAATTTAAAAATATACCATCCTAAAATATATTTGCAAGCAACATAAAAGCATAAATCCATCAATAAAAATCACAGCTTTAAAATAAATATAATATTTAATGCAAACAAGCTTGCTTCTTTTTTAGGACTGGTTTGATGCTGACATTGAAATTGAATCCAGGCTCTGAGTCAGTGGATGAATGTAGGATCTAGCTATATTCACAATTTTCCAATGTTTTATTAAGGTCCCCACCTCTTTGATTTTTATATACAATCTGCATGACCCTAAAATTAAACTCATGCTCAATACCCCTTATCAACAATGTGTTTAGTTAAAGCATTAGTGGTTCCTGCGTATCTCAGAGTAGTGCACCAGGACTAGATCTTTTAATTTACATGTATATCTTCCTACATAGAGTGTACTACATTTTACACAGGTGGCTAAACACAACAGAAGTTGTGTTGCAAGTCACAAAGCAACCAAACCTAAATTCCCTTTTAGTAATCAGATGAGTAAAACAGCTATTAGATAAAATATACCTGCAAGCCGCACAATTACAAATAGGAAAAGTCCCTATTTCTACTGGTTGACAGCATTTCTTAACTGTTGATGTATCCTTAAAAAGAGGGATACTCTCCTACAATTTCCTTGATCTCCACCATAGACCCAAGAATATCCCAGTTCTTTCTGATCACATTCTTAACTTCCTCAACAGATCTATTACAACTAATAACATAACGTAAAGTTACATTATTGTCCTGAATGTTGTTGTTAATAATCCCAGAACCTGATCTTTTAAAATACGGTCTTGCAGAATGACCCCTTTCCTTAATGACCTAGTTTTTAATTTCATTTAACACCTCCTTCTGATAACCTCTCTCCATAGGCTTATTTGCCATTTCATCCACTTGTTCATGGCATCTAGTATCGTAAGTATTCAATCTGCTAACACGTACAAACTGACTTTTAATTATCCCCCTAAATACATGGGGTACGTGGATGTTGGATCTATGAATATATCTATTCTTCTGAACTTCTTTCTTACAGATAATGGTATTAATATCATTATTTTTTCTTGATTTTAGGGTCATGCAGATTGTATATAAAATCAAAGAGGTGGGGACCTTAATAACAGATTGGAAAATTGTGAATATAGTTGGATCCTATGTTTACAGGCTAAGCCAGAGCCTAGATTAAATTTCAGTGTCAGCATCAAATCAGTCCTAAAAAGAAGTAAGCTTGTTTGCATTAAATATTATATTTGTTATTTTAAAGCTGTGCTTTTTATTGATGCTTTATGTTGCTTGATAACATGTTTTAGGACAGTATGCCTTTAAATTGTCATTGGGCTGTGTCACGTGAATATGTGGAATGTTATAAATTGAATGAGTTGAAGTCTACCTTTTTATGCACTGAGGAAGGGTAGCTATACCCGAAAGCTTTGCTTGTTGTTTTATTGCTAATAAACTTCACTTGCTGACATTTCCAAGTTTGCGTTTATTTTTTTGAATAGAATAGGAAAACGCCAAGAAGTTATTTGTACTGCAGGTTAGAGACTGCCTTCCCTATCAAGGATTAATATCAGAATACAGGCAAAGAGAAAGAAATAGGGGAGTCCTAAATGAAAGACCAGCACTGGTAGAGTTTTTAGGAGAATCTAGAACAGAAGTTGCCATTAAAAAAAGGAATGATCGGTAGAGCATATAAAATATTGCATATTAGCTATAAGAATCAGAGGAGGTTAGAAAGGAGTGGGAAAACAGATTGGATAAACAATTCACAAACAAATAATGGAGGATATATGCATGTCTCCCAACTATGCAACAAAATCTAGAAGACGTATGATCTTTGCTTGGAAGGGTTAACATAGGTATTTTTATACTCGAAGTAGACTCCAAAGAATTTTTCACCAGTAGACAGCAAATGTTGGAGATGTGATGTGGAAGAAAGAGGTAACTTGGAACATATTTTCTGGGAGTGTAATGAATTGGCAGACTTTAAAGATTCCCTGCAGACTGCTCTGTCGGAGATGCGGGGTGAGTAAATTGGTGTGACTAAGGAAATTTTTTGAGCTCTGATACAGAATCGGAATTGCTTAGACAGCCACACTTACAAACTTAGATTAATGTGTAAGGAAGGTTATCCATGCTAATATGCATGGCACAGTCTGTGCTTCTACAAAGTGCTGTCTGTCTTTGTCTTATCTTTATTTTTCTCCCAGATTGGAAAAACACCTGAATGCTTTCAGAATACATTATCTCCTAACCATTGAAAAAAAGCCATTAAAAAAGAAATATTGTGTTTTTATTATTATTGTCTCCATGTGGACATAAGAACCAGATACACAGCTGCATCTACTAACACTCATTAATTTGCTAGAGGAAAACATTTTGTTATTTTCAGTGTTCCTTTTTATTTATTTGCTTTCCCTTAAAATGTGTTACTAGATCAAGCCAGTGGCCTTAGTTCTTTATTTATTTGCTTTCCCTTAAAATTTGTTACTAAATCAAGCCAAGGGCCTTAATCCAGTCATTCCTCTGTGCAAGAGTAAGAAAATATACATTTTTTCTTGTTTCATGCACTTCTGACCAGACTTTTCTTCTATTTTTTTTACATTGCAGTGCCTACATTTCTTAAAATTGAACAAGGAGAAAGAAAAGAAGGAAAAAAACTTTAGTACCCCAACTGTGAAAGCTTTACTTTCTAACATGAAAATTATGTCATGCATTATAAAAATATTAATGTTAAGAACAAAATTTTGTTTTACTTACAGTTAACTCCTTCTCCCCCCCCCAAATGTATTTCCAGGTTTTCTTGTTGATGTTTCACTAATATAAATAATGTTTTCTAATCACATGCTTGTCAATTTCCAAGTTGCTGATTTTCTTCCTGTTCATCTCCATCTCCCAAATCCAGTCTCTACTGCATTTCCAATGTACTCCTGGTTCTTTTAGTCAGCTCTTGTGCTTTTTTCTGTCTCTCAAGCATTTTACTTTGAAACACTGGAAAAGGTTTCACTGGCACAGTTTTTCTATGGGCTTTATTACCAAAAGAACAAGAGGCAGAATCTCCTTCTGTTTCATAGCTTACTTTTTATTGGACAAGCTTTTTTATTTCCTCCTTAGCATGCTCTGCATCAAAAAATGATTTTGACCCTCTAGGAAAGAATATTCGGAAAACAAGGGATACAACAATTTGAATCTCATGCCTGCTTCTCAACATTCCCTGATAACTAGAATAAATGTACTCTTCTTCCACCTGGTGTAGAGTGAGTAATCATTTTCCACAAACACCCTACTGTCACCCAATGTTAGTACTTTGTACTTCTGCCACAATTGTTTTCAGAATCAACTTCTCCTGCTGGTAAGAGTGCATCTTCACTATTAAAGGTGTAGACTGCTTTCTCATGGGCAGGTTTGGAACATAGACATTATGTGCTCTTTCAATTAACAACTCCTGCTGTGGAATACCAGTCCTGTTGCTTATTTGCACTTTCATAAATTTAATATAGTCTGTTCCTTCCAGCTTCTCTAGTACAGCAGAACATTTCAGGTTTTCCCTATGTACTCTGTCCTCTAACGCTATTATTTTTTGGAACATCTCTTCTTGAGCAGTCTCATATTCAGTCAGCCTTTTCTTCATTTCGATCTCCGAGTTCTGCAGTTTTATCACCTCATCTGAATATCTGTTTAAAGCTCTTTCCATTTTTTTCCAGCCTTGTTGAGTTGATATACTCCTTCAGTGTTTTGTTTATTTTAATCAGCTCTGAGCACATTTGATTTATGTTTTTCTCTAGATTACTGGAAGCCATGTCTTGCACTAAAGCTGAAGCCTGCACTGCTTTTTGCTAAACAACTGCAAAATTCTTCTCAATCAGTGTTTTCTCCACACCTTTTGGGATTGATCTTCTTTCAGGTTCTCTAAATGTCTTTTTTGCTAGCATCCAGACAGCACACTTAATAACCAGTCACTGAAATTTACCCAAAAAGATGAATTCACTGACTGTCTTATCTAAGTTTCTGTTTTCACACTGGGAGGGTGGAAATTAAGCTGTTACTCAGTATGCAGCCATCTTGGGAAGTCCTTAATCTGCTTTCCGTTTTTATCCATTTTCTCAAAAACATGCTTAACTGGAAGACTGAAAATAAATTCCTAGTCTAATGGAGAATCCATTAGTTCAGCCATT
Organism: Protopterus annectens; assembly: GCF_019279795.1. Taxonomy (NCBI): domain Eukaryota; kingdom Metazoa; phylum Chordata; order Ceratodontiformes; family Protopteridae; genus Protopterus; species Protopterus annectens. Next base: position 481,936,020 of record NC_056737.1, on the reverse strand, counting down.
ACCTGACCTGTCAGCGACTGGTTCCTTAACCATGCATGATTCCGGATGACAGAACTTGTGGCAGCTGCTCTGCAAGAAAGCATCTAAGGCATCACAGCCACATTTTAGGAAGCATCTGGAGATTTGTAAAATGTCTCTGGTAATCTCCTGGATTTCCTTACATATGATTATAACTGCAATAGAGTCTACCTTAGTTATAAATTTTGCCCTGAAGAGATCTGAGGTACTTCAGTATATGGAACTGACGAATTTAAAGCTTTCACTGCCCTCATTGCCAGGGTGGCAGAGATATAAGCACTCTTCCCAAATCTGTGTACTAACCTACTTTACCTGTCATTATGCATGGGAAGTTCTGTTGGTCCCCTAGGTACATCTTTTGTGGAGTCAGTGGAGACAACAGAAGGGTAAACTTTAGGAGGTTTTGTAGAGGCACTTGTGAGATTCAAGCAATCTGTAAAACCTGTCTGGCTTCCTATTAGAGAGTCAGGATGTAAAGCAATGTCTTCAAAGACATCATCCAATACGTGTACAGGAGGATTAGCCAGTGGTCTGGATGAATCCAGCTTAGCAGTTTCTTGTCGTGGTTCTGTTCCTGAAAGAACTGCTTATTTCTGAACTAAAAGCCACCTTTACCCTATACAGGGAATCCCCAAAGGAAGCAACGTGTGTGTGTGTGTGTGTGTGTGTGTGTGTATGTGTGTGTGTGTGTGTGTGTGTGTGAGATGGTGTAGAGATGGAAAAGAGGGTGTCATCTGAGTCTGAGCAAGTGTGATGTGCCAAGTGGCCAGAGTAAGCCAATTCTTCCACATCCTCAGAGCTACAGCAATCTTCCTCTTCCTGAAAGGATACTTCCCTGTTCTTTTTAGATGGGGAGGCTTCAAAGGTGAAAGAGTTAGAGGGCTCTCTAGATTTCACAAAGGCCTTAAACTTCTAGGATATCTTAAGGAGGTCTTGGGCTTTGGTCTAAGAAAGAGTGGTCAGAGGTAGTAGTAAAATTAAAAGAAGTGGTTTACTTCAGTTTGGGTGTCTGTTTTAAGGAGTGACCAGAGGATGCAGTCATCAGACGGCTATTTGGGTTGTAGCTTCAGTAGTCAAGGATGGCATGGAGTCTCCTTCAAGACCTATGCTGTGTGGACAGTAGAAGCTGAGGCCTGCAGAACCTCAGACTGGATCAAAAGGTGTGCCACAGTAGCATTTGTAGGTAGGCTGGAAACCACAGCAGTTTCCCAAGGGGTTACACTACAATGTTCGGCCTAGGAGTTGCTGGACCATGCAGCTGCATGGGTGCCTCACCTGGGTCACTGATTGACTTAAAGACTCAGGGTCTTTAGCCATTTTGTCTGTTTTTTTTTTTTTTTGGAATGACACTAGTGAATGCCAGAGTCTGCAGAGGCCCAGTGGCAGCACTGGATTGCAACACAACCTAGGAAGTCAAAGACAAGGACCCCATATAGGAAGCTAGTACTTCAGCCCTAAGTTTTAGAGCTGTCGCACGGAATTTTACAAGTTAAGGGCATAATTATAACAAAAACAAAATAATAAAAAAAAAATTTGCAGTTAATCTTTAGTGTGTGTATTAAATGATGTTTGAAAACACAAAGACTCATCTTGCTTGTATTTGGCTGTAACTTTGGTCTAGTTATCACAAAATAGCATTTGTCAAAAAATCAAGGCCAATCTGCTGTTTGCTATTTCTCCATGACATTTTTTAAGTTCATTAACAAGGTTCAGTTAATGCAGCCTCAATATGCAATATCTTACTATCCATGGGCTTTCACAAAATACTGCTATTCAAAGATGCAAGACCATGTTCTTGCATATTAATATTAAAAAGTGCATGAAGTGATATCTGCAATTATAACAAATATTCTCCATGCTCACATATGGCTCTAATTTGTCAGCATTACCTACTGCAGAACACTGTTCTTCATAGACTCAAGATTTAAGCAAAGGGGTATGGCCAAGAAGGCTGAGAGCAGCATGTGGTGAAAAGGTCTGTGACTGAAAACTTTTCTCTGACAGAACATATAATCAGAAAATTAAAATTTGGAGATACTTCTTAGCTAATTTTATACACTAACAACTAGAGGAAAGATTTACAGCTTCAAGTTCTTCAAAAGCTGCAATTTCCTGTCAGAAGTTCAACTGCCTGGTTAACAGAGAAGATCATTCAACATGAGCCACTCAAGAAATGGTGCTCAGGATTCTTGTGTTAAAAAAGACATGCAGTCACTAATATCTGGTATGCAGGATGTATTATTTAAAATAGACAAACTGGATACCAAAGTACAAAGTTTTAAAGACGAGACCAGAAAGAAGTTGGAACATTTAGAAATTCTTACAAAACAACATAGTACATACATCAGCTGTATGGGAGAAACTTTAAATGATCATGAAAGAAGAATAAAGTACAGTTGTGTACACTTACCATAAATGTAGATGTCAGAGTGTATTCAGTGTTGTAGTCATCACATTTGGGTTTTCTGCCTGCAGGGAGCCCTCAGCCGGCCTGAATACCAGAGTCTTCGGATTTCTGCATCGGATGCGGTCGATTCTTCCATGACGTCAGGTTGTCAGGGGTATAAAACATGCAGCCGATGCCATTACATCAGTTTGTCTTACCCCAGATGTCAGGTGCCCTCACAATAGGAAGCAATTATATGGTATGGTGCATCACTATCAAAAAGCTAATACACATGAAAAAATACACCAGAAAGCTTAGATACACCAAACAAGAAGGAAAGGTAGAGCCAAGAGAAGTCAGGGGGCTGGAGGGAGGGTAAGCAGGACTGCAACAGTGAATACACTCGAACATCTACATTTATGGTAAGTGTACACAACTGTACTATGTTCTTAATTTTTCACTGTTGCAGTCATCACATTTGGGTTGATTTCCAAAGCTAAGGAAGGGAGGAGGTAGATAAAGAGCATTAGGGCCAGCTATTAAGCCATGCAAGACTGCTGTGGCAAATCCAGTTCCGGATTTAAAAAAGATAGACAGGTGGTAATGCTTGGTGAACGTATGTACAGAGCTCCAGGTAGCAGCTTCCAGGATGTCCCTGGTATGGACTCCCCTGAGAAATGCCATAGAGGTAGATGCAGCCCTGGTGGAATGTGATCTTATCCCTTGTGGGGTAGGATTTCCATGGTGCTTGTAGCAGAAATGAATGCAATGGGCTATCCATTTGGAAATGGTTTGCTTTGAAATGACCTTCCCCTCTGCCCCTGCAGCAAAGCCAACTAGCAGCTGGTCAGATTTTCTGAGAGGCTTAGTCATGTCCAAATAAAATCTAAGTTGTCTCTGCACATCCAGAGAGTGCAGTATCCATTCCCCTTTGTTTTGTGGATATGGGAAAAAGGTAGGCAAATGAATGGACTGGTTTAGGGCCACACTACACACCACCTTGGGAATAAAGGAAGGATTAGTCCTGAGGGAAACCCTGTCCGTATGGAAGATAATGAAGGGTTCAACTGCCATGAGGGCTTGTAATTCTGACACTCTTCTTGCTGAAGTGATGGCTAGAAGTAAGGCTGTTTTCCAAGAAAGGAATTTCACCTCTGATGTTGCAGCTGGCTCAAAGGGGGGAAGAGTGAGCTTTTCCAATACAAAGTTAAGGTCCCAGGCTGGAGTGGGACCTCTCCTGGGGGGGGTCTTACATTTTTGGTCCCTCTAAGGAATTGTTTTAGCAAGGGGTGAGAGAAGAGGGGTGGCTCAGTATTATAATGTGCTGAAATGGCAGAGGCATGAATCTTAATTGATGAGAAGGATAGGTCCTTGTGGAGCATTTCTGTTAAGTACTCTAGAATATGAGATAAGCTAGGCACTGTTGTGGCCATCCCCTGAGCTTGACTCCAGGAGCAGTATCTTTTCCATTTTATACCATAGGATTTTCTGGTACTAGGCTTCCTTGCCTCCAGAATGACATCCCACACCTGCTTACTGAGGGATGCTAGAGGAGAGCTCATGAAATTAGCCAGGATGCAAGGTTCAGGGTATGAAGCTGAGGGTGCAGAATCTGGCCCACCTGCTGGGACAGCAGGGAAGGGGTCTGAGGCAGGTGCCATGGTTGTAGCAGTGTCAGACTACGCAATAAGGGATACAGTGCTGGTGTGACAAGTCTGGTGCAATCAGTATTGTTCTTGGCTTGTCCTGTTTGATCTTTAGTAGAAACTTCGAGAGGAGAGGCAGAGGGGGAAAGGCATAAACCGAGAGGCTTTCCCAAGTAAAGGCCAGGGCATCCACTTTCCAAGCTTGGCTGTGGGGAGTTCTGGTGCAGAATTTGTTCAATTGGTAGTTTTGAGGGGGGGCAAACAGATCTACCTCTGGGGTCCCCCATTTGTTCCTGAAGAGGTTGAATATTTTGGGTTCTAGTTTCCATTCGTGTGGGTCCATGAGATTTCAGCTTAAGTCGGCTGACAGTGAATTTAGTTTGCCTGGCAGGAACTGAGCTTGTAGGTGCACTTGGTAGCTCAAGCCTGTGCTCCACAGAGCCATGGCTAGTCTGCAGAGTGGGTAGGAGTGGGTTCCCCCCTGCTTGCTTATGTACCACATAACTGTGGTGTTGTCTGTCTTTACCAATAGTTGTCCTGGGAGAATAAGGTCTTTGAAGGCTGTCAGAGCATTCTGTACAGCTAACATTTCTTTTTGGTTGATATGCAGGTGCGTCTGTCTCGGGTTCCATTTGTCCTGAATGCACTTCTCTGCCACGCGAGCCCCCCATGCACAGTCTGATGCATCTGTTGTTAGGGTTTGGGTGGCAGGGGGTAGAGGGAAAGGGAGTCCCTTGTTGTGGTAGCGGACCTCTGCCCACCAAAGGAACTCTGTCCTTAGACAGGGAATGAATGATAGGTCCTGAGAATGTTGACACCATAAACTTTTTAGATACCATTGGAGTTTCCTCATATGCAGTCTTGCATATGGAATTATCAGAATGCAAGAGGCCATGAACCCCAGGGCTTGCAGTATTTTCCTTGCAGATAGCTGGGTTTTTGTGGCCAATAGTTTGAGTAAGGCTGACAAATAAACTTGTTTCTCCAAAGTGAGGAATGCCATCTGAGAATTTGTGTTCAATCCTTCTCCCAGGAATACAATCTGTTGGCAGGGTACTAAGTGAGATTTCTTTACGCTGATGGTGTACCCCACTGAGGATAGAGGTTTCTTTACAAATACCAGGTGTTGTAATAGTAAGTCCTGGCTTTCTGCCTGAATCAGACAATCGTCCAGTTATGGGTAAATTTGAATATTTCTCTGCTGGCAAAATGCAATGGCTAGAGCTAGACATTTTGTGAACACCCTGGGCACAGTAGATAAGCCAAAGGGAAGTGCAGAGAACTGAAAGTGCATGGAGCCCGCCCCGAAACGTAGGTATTGTCTGCAGGATTCTCTTATTGGGATGTGCAGGTAGGCTTCCTTTACATCTAGGGTTGCCAGACAGGCATCCTTGGCTAGCATAGGAAGAAGCTGTTGAAGAGTTAGCATTTTTAATTTTGGAACCACCAGAAAAGTGTTGTGAATAGAGAGGTCCAGGATAGGACGGCAGGAGTTTTCTTTTCTAGGTACCAGAAACAGTCTTGAATAAAAACCTTGCCCCCTTAGTTCTGCTGCGACAGGTTGAATAGTCCTGATACTGAGAAGAGAGAGAACCTGCTGTTGGGCCTCTGCCCATTGATTTGGGGGGAGGTCTGGCCAACCATTTGAGGTTGGTACTGTGTGGAAGTGGAATCTGTATCCTTGGGAAACTATGTTCAAAACCCATTTGTCCTGGGTAATGAGTTTCCAGTTTTTTGCATGCAGGGCAAGCTTTCCTCCTAAGGGAGCAAGTAGCTGAGCAGGACTTGGAAAGGTTAAGTCATTGTGGAAAGGTTAAGTCATTGTGCCATTTTTCCGTAGGGGGATGGCTGCTTTGGAAGTGGGAGCAGCCCACTACTTAGATCTGTGCGTAGCCTGAGACTGAAGTCTTGGAGGTCTGCTGTTCCTGGATTTGGACTGAAAAGGCCTGGAAGGGACTGGAAAGGAGTTCTTTGAAGGCCAATGCCTACTGAATCTGGGAGGCTGTACTTGTAGAAAATCTTTAACAGTTTGCATAGATTTAGCTTTTTCCTCCATTTTTTTCAGGATTTCCTCTGCTTTGTTGCCAAAAAGGCGGTCTTGGTTTAAGGGTGCATCCAGTAATTTAGCTTTAACGTGATCTGGCAGGTTTTGTTCCTTAAGCCAAGCATGCCTTCTAAGTACAGACCCAGTGACAGCAGTTCTGCAAGATGCTTCTAAAGCATCAAAACCACATTGCAAAGTATGTTTATCAACTTGTTCTGCAGAATGCATTAATTCTTGCAAGTCTTTGTGCTTGGCACAGTCAGGAAACAACATAATTTTCTGTTTAAGTAGTCCCATAATATCCTGCTGATACTTTAACATATGAAACTACCAATTTACAGCCCTAATGGTCAAAGTAGCAGAAGTGTAAATCTTCTTACCCCATCTGTCTACGGCTCTAGAATGTCTATCAGAAGGGGTAGGGTTTTTGACAGCAGTAGCCTTAATGCCTTTTGGTCCTTGGGAAATAGTCTCTGGATCATCAGTAGGATTCTAAAAGAGGAACTTGTGAGAGTCAGGTACTCTGTAGTACCGGTCAGGTTTTCTGGGAGCTGGAGGTAAAGTGTCTGGGGTAAAGCTAGATTCCAAGAAAACATCATCAACAAAAGCCAGAACAGGAGGGATAGCTAGAAGCCTGTGTTGAGGCAGGAGTAAGAATTCCCTAAGTCTCTTTTTGGACTCAGAATAGTCCTGGCTTTCCCAGCAGAAATGCTCCTTAAGGGTATGCAAAATTTCACCAAAAGAAAAATCTTCTGGAGGAGAAGCAGAGGGAATGGAATCCTCTGCATCAGAATCCTCACAAGTAGACAAAGGCAAATCCTGGTAATCAGAAGGAGCAGAGATATCAGATTCCTGAACATAAGAATGATCAGAAAGAAACTCTGTTCTAGGTCTCTTAGAGGGGGAAGGCTGGCTTCCCCTAATTAAGGTAACAAGGTCTTCAGCCATTCTAAGCATTTGTTTTTGAGGCATATGGGCCTGAGTCATCGGTTTGGTTGTCAGTTTTTTAAGTATAGTATGAGTTTTAGGCTTAAGAAATTCGGTACTTCTAGGTGGAAACGATGCTGTTGGTTTAATATGAAAGTCTGTAGGCCTGAATACACCCTCAGAAGCCGGTGCCTGCACAGCGGCTCTGGTCCCATCCAAGGTAGAGACATCCACAGGTTCCATAGTCGAAGAAGCATCTTGTGGCATAGCGGACTCCGAACTGGTCTCAGTAGAGGCCTGCGAATCTGTAGTAGCAGCTATCAGGGGCTGTGAAAGCGCTTCACTGAGTACCGGTGGACTGACGACTAGCTTAACGGAAGCGTCGTCAGCAGTTTTGGACCTATGCGGTCTGTCTCTGTCTTTATCCTTACGCTTTTTGGAAGATCACTAGTCGGATGGCTTAACGAAGCCATTTTGGAGTACAGAGATCGAGAACGAAAGTATTTAGCTACAAAAATAGCCCAACGACGAATAGTTCGGGCATTGAACAAGACACAAAACCAACAGTGATGGACACCGTGGTCTGTGCCTAAACAGGTTACGCAGTAAGAATGAAAATCTCTATGAAGTATTTGCTTTCCACAGGCAAGACCATTATTAATTTTTTCTGACATCGGTTAGAGCAAGAAAAAAATATCCCCAATGGGGTACTTATCTTTTTTTTGAAGACTTCGGGTCTGAAACTGGAAAACGAAAATATCAGGAGTTGGCCGACCAGCACTTGCGAACTGCTTCTGCTTCAGACACCGCACGGCAAGAAAGACTGATGTAATGGTGTCGGCTGCATGTTTTATACCCCTGAAGACCTGACGTCATGGGAGAAGCGACTGCATCCAACACAGAAAATGGCTGAGGGCTACCTGCAGGCAGATAACCCAAATGTGATGACTGAAACAGTGAAACACGAAGAACATCTGAAGGTGAGTCTCACAATAAATTTCTTTATAAACAAAATAACCGTCTCATAGAAAAACTTGATGATTTAGAAAACAGACTGAGATAAAATAACATTAGAATGTACAGTATACCTGAAAAATATGAGAGAGACCATATAAAAACTTCTTAACTACCTGGTTACATAAAACATTAAATCTACCTGAAACTTTACCTTTTGGAATTGAAAGGGCACATAAGACACCTGAGAGCACCTTTGAAGAAAGAAAACTCACAACCACATTCAATTATAGTCAAGTTCATGTCTAGCTTAGAAAAAGATCAAATATTAAAAACAGCATGGCCTAGCCCACCTACTAAAATAGGTGAACGTGTAGTCAGATTTCACAATGATTACTCCAGTAAAGTAATGAGTAAAATAAAACCCTGTTTACCACTGATCAAGGAACATAAAAAGAGCAATATTAAAGCCACTTTGGTTTTTCCTGCAAAAATCAAATTACTTCTTCCTGAAGAAACCAAAATATTTAAAACGCTGGAAGAGGTATCCACTTTTAAAAACAATAAAATCATTAACACTGAAGAAATGGAGTGGAACAGTATATCCTTGCAGAGACAGAGTGAGATGAATCACTGGAAAACTACTTCTAAAATTAAAAAGCCTAAAAACAAGTGCCTTTAATTCTTTGACTGCAAGACTTTCATTTTCTGAGACAACAGATTTGCCCTTTAAGTAAAAGGTTTGTACTGGACTTTAAACTTCAAAACACATGTAAGTATGCATTTATATTTTAAGCTAAAACATTTTCCAAGACGAGGAATATAAATGGTTACTTTTACTATATTTACAGTGAAAGACTTAATATACTTCATTTAACTAAACTTGTAAGTATATCTCTAAATGTTAAATACTTCCTGTAAGAGAATGTCATTAACGTATAAGCAATAGAATTCATAACTTTAAGACTACATGGGTTACGAATTTTGTTTTGTTTGTTCAACTTTGCTTAGTATGTGCATTGCTGGGATAACAATGTCAGGTCTACATAAACTAATTGGAAGTGTTAAAAAAAGAAGCTATGTACTCACCATAACGTTCCATCTGAGTAGGTAACTTCATTTGTCAGCAACCTGTGGGTATCGGATCCAAGCCGGCAGCTTTCCAAGCTAAAGATCCAAGCTCTCAGCTCCTCCCCCTTACCCATAACACCCTGCTACCTCCCTCCAGTCCTCAGATCGAGTTTGCCATATTATCTTTTATCATATTATGGAGTACCAGTTCGGGTTTGTGAAAGGCAGATCATGCCTCCTGAACCTGATTGACTTCTTTGAGGCAGTCACCAAAGCCGTAGATGAGGGTAAAGTGGTTCACACAGCCTATCTTGACCTTGCCAAAGCTTTCAACACCATCCCCCATTCTGGAATTATACCTAAACTCAATAAACTAGGCATAAATCCCTACGTCACAAGATGGGTTGCCAACTGGCTCACTGATAGAACCCACACTGTAAAAGTTGCAGACTCCAAATCTGACCTCAAACCAGTGACAAGTGGAATACCACAGGGTTCCGTCCTGGGACCGCTCCTGTTTGGTATCTACTTCTCTGAAGTACAGGCTAACACAGAAGGCCTCTGGCTAATGAAGTTCGCAGATGACTGCAAACTAGGAGCCATAGTCAAGCCCCCAAATGATGTGAACATCCTACAGAAGGGCTTCTCTGAGACAGATGCCTGGTGTTAGAGCCATGGCCTCAAGCTCAATGCCAAAAAGTGCAGTGTCATCTCCTTTGGTAAAAACTCTGTACCCATGAACTACCACATAGGCAGCAATCTACTTAACACCGAATGCGTGATAAGAGACCTTGGGACCCAGGTGGACAATAGTCTCTCCTTTGATAGTCACATCGCCACAGTAGTCAGGAAGTCCTTCTATGTGGCACACCTCATCATAAAAGGGTTCTCGTCCAGGAAAAAAAGAGGCCATCGTTACCCTCTACTCATCACTCATTAGACCCATTATAGAGTACAACGCCCCTTTTGGAATGTACCTCACAAGACATCTGCAGCAGCTGGAAAGGCCACAGAAGTACCTCACAAAGAGTATTACTGGACTCAAACAAATGCCCTACACTGACCGCCTCAAAAAACTCCAGCTTTACTCCGCAGCATATCGCCTACTCAGAGGTGATCTCTGCCTAACATATAAAGCTATGTCAAACCCAGAGCTGTTGGACATGCTACACCTAAAGAAATCCCAATCCCTCCCAGCTACACGCTCTACGGACTTAAACCTTGTCACCACAATAAACAGGACATGCTGGAGGGATAGATTCCTATCCCAGAGACTTCCCATATTCTGGAACAGGCTACCCATCTATGTCAAGCAAAGTTCTTCATTAGCACTCTTCAAGAAAAATCTTGATGAGTGGATGGGAAATAGGAAATACACCCCGGGGATCACTTCTGTGTCTCTGCTCGTCAGTGGCACAGGAAATAACTTTCTTAGGTGGCGTAAGCCAGGGAACCTTGTTGGCTAGGCTTGCATAGGCCCTTGGGCCGATAGCCTAGTACCTACCTATGAACCTATGAACCTATAATCTACCAACAACAGTCAAACATACTCGAAAGAGAAACGCTAACCTCATGCGTGACAGAAGGAAAAAACATTCTGTCATGAATATGACCAGGAAACAGGCTAGGGGGAAGGAGGGGGGGGTTAGTTGCTGACAAATGAATTTACCTACTCAGATGGAACGTTATGGTGAGTACATAACTTCTTTATCTGAAGTAGTTAACTTCATTTGATCAGCAACCTGTGGGACAGAGTCCCCAGCTACCAAAAACCTGGGAGGTCCTCAAGAAAGGATATTCCGGAGCACTATGGAGCCTGCCCTACCACTGGATATTAGATCCAGCTTGTAATGAGAAATGAAGGTAAGAGAAGAGGCCCAAGTAGCCGCTGAGCAGATGTCATCTAAGGGAACCCTTGACTAAAATGCTGCAGAAGTAGCCATAGAACGGGTAAGAGTGAGCATGAACCCTCAAGGGTTCTGGCCAACCGGAAGCTGTATACGTGTGTAAGATGCAGTGGGATAGCCATCTAGCTAAGGTAACTTTCGTAATAGGGTTGCCTAAGGACGTCTTAGCGAAGGACACGAAAAGCTGCTCCGATTTGCGAGAAGCAGCTGTCCTGTGCAAATAAAATCACAATTGTCTATGCACATCCAACAAGTGCAGTCTGTACTCCCCTTTGTTCTGAAAGTTGGGGAAGAAAACAGGCAAATTGATGGTTTGACTGATATTGGTCTCGGAGGCTACCTTAGGCAAGAATGAAGGATTAGTCCTGAGAGAAACTCTGTCCTTATGGAAGACCAGGTACGGGGGTTTTGTACAAAGGGCTTGAAGCTCAGATACTCTTCTAGCTGATGTAATTGCAACCAGAAAGGCAGTTTTCCAAGATAAGAATTTTAAATCAATGGAAGCAGCAGGTTCAATGGGCGGACCAGTTAGCGCCTGAAGAACTAAGGTTAAGTCCCATGGGGGAACCACATTCTTGACCGGAGGTCTCAACAGGAAGGTGCCTTTCAAAAAGGTCTTGCATATCTTAGCGGAAGCTAAGGTACCAAGGTTGTCCCCGATGTGGAAATGAAAAATCGCAGCCATCTGAACCTTAACAGTAGAAGCACTGGGCCCTTGGTGAAAAATTTGGGACAGAAATTCAAGAACTGCTGGAACGGGAGCTGTAAAAGGGTCCAAATTCCTATGTTTGGCCCAGATGGAAAAACGCTTCCATTTAATCTTGTAGATCTTCCTGGTAGAAGGTTTAGCGCCACTACCAGAATAGATTTTATGGAAGATGAGATACCGGGAGTCCTAGCCATTAGTGGAACTGGATCAACCAAGCTTTGAGCTTGAGGTCGTCCAGGTTCGGAGTTTGCAATCCCGAAGGATGAGAGATCAGATCTGGAATGGGATCTAAGACCCAAGGAGGAGCTATGATGCGAGACCGCAGGTACGAGAACCAGATCTGGCAAGGCCAGAATGGGGCTATGAGGATTATTTTGCTCCCCAACCGATGAGCTTTCTGCAGAAATTTCGTCATTAGCGGAAGAGGAGGATAAGCATAAAGAAGACCGGGCGGCCAAGCATGAACCACAGCGTCTCTGGGACTCTCCCCTGGTGGGGGAATTAGAGCGAAAAACTTGCTGCATTTTGCATTTGAAGGAGACGCAAAGAGATCGCAGCAAGGCTGACCCCATCTGAGGAAGATCTGTTTCGTTACTAAGGGGTTTAGAGACCACTTGTATGGTGTGAAGACAGAACGACTCAGCTTGTCCGCTAGGATGTTGGACCGACTCGGAATGTGCATTGCTATCAGAAAGTGGTTGGTGGTAATCACCCATTCCCAAACTCTCATAGCCTCTCGACAAAGAAGGTAAGACCTGGTTCCTCAATGTTTGTTGATGTACCAGACTACTGCCATGTTGTCTGTCTGAAGTGCAATAGTCCACGGAGGAAGAAGGTCCTGAGGGGCTTGCAACACTAAAAGCAACTTCCTCATCTCCAGAACATTGATATGCAAAATGGTCTCTACAGGGGTCCACGTGCCTTGGACGGTTCTGCCCATGCAATGCTCCCCCCAACCCGAGGCGAGAAGCATCCGTGGTCAGCGTGGTTTGGGGTTGAGGCATTACGAATGGTCTCCCTTCTCGGAGCTCTCGGGAATGGAGCCACCAAAGAAGGGAGTTTCTGCAAATCCTGCTTAGGGGAATTGGTGAATCCAATGGGTGAAGGAAGAGGGACCATTGGACCTGAAGGGTCCATTGAAGGACTCTCATGTGTAATCGAGCAAGAAGTGAAAGGTTGATGGCTGCCGCCATGGATCCTAGGGCTCTCAGGACTAATTCTGCAGGTGGGGCTGGGGACTGTAGCAGCGCTATTACGTGGAGTGACAAGGTGCGTAACCTGTCTGTTGTCAGAAAGGCCCTGGACTGAAGCATGTTTATCCTGGCCCCTATGAAATCCAGAACTTGAACAGGATGAAGAGATGACTTCTTGAAATTTATGGTAATGCCTAGATGATGGGCCAAGATTAAAGGAATAATTCCTGGCAAAACAGAGTAGATGCCTGGTGGGGGTGGTGAGGAGCCAGTCATCTAGGTACGGGAAGACCTGAATTCCCTGAAGTCTCAGGTGGGCTGCTACAACTGCCATGACCTTGGTGAACACCCTGGGGGCTGTGGTGAGGCCGAACGGAAGAACCCTGAACTGATAATGACTGGCCCTTAGACGAAAGTGGAGAAACCTTCTGGATTGTCTGTCCATGAGAATGTGGTAGTACGGATCCTTGAGGTCTATGGAGCACATCCAGTCGTTCTCCTGCAGGAGGGGGAGAATAGATTGTAGAGTGACCATCCGGAATTTCTCTTTGGCAATGAACAGGTTCAAAGTAGACAGGTCGAGAATTGGCCTCAAGTCCCCCGTCTTTTTTGGCACCAAAAAGAACCTGGAGTAATTGCCCAACCCGGACTGCACTGGGGGGACGTGCTGGATAGCACTTTTTTCTAGTAACTTCCGTATTTCTAAAGCTGCAGCCTCCCTCTGACTGGGTGGAACATCGGGGAGGCGCTTCGTTAGCGGGGGAAGATTCAGGAAGGGGATAGAGTAGCCTCTGGATATTATTCGGAGCACCCAGCGATCTGTAGTAATGGACTCCCAACTTTCTAGATGCTCCGAAAAATACCCGCGACTGCCTCCAGAGAGGGACAGCCGGGCAACTCCTCAGGGCTGCTGCGGGGGCTGGTCGGAAAAGGGTTCTCTCGACCCAAAATTCTTCGGGCCCCCCCTCTGCCTCTGGGCCGGTGTCCACCTTGCCCTCCTCTGCCTCTGAAGGACGAAGGGTCCGGAGCAGGACAGGACTGCTGAGACTTCCAGAATCACATCATCTTTTGTCCTCTCTGGTTCCTTGAGAAGGACCTTTGAGGAGCAGAGAAGTGGATTCCAACAGCAGACAGCGTCTTCCCGTCTTTTTCGCTCTGGAGTAACGTCTCGCGGACGGTTTTTCCAAATAGCGTAGAACCGTCAAAGGGAGGGTTCGCGAAGGATGCCTTGAAGGGTTCCGCAAAGTTGCAAAGACGGAGCCAAGCGTGGCGCCGCAAGTTGACCCCTGCTCCGCTGGCCCTAGCCGCCCCCTCCATGGCATGGGAGAGAAGCCGCATAGAAATGCTTGATATTGACTTTAGAGTGGCCATGTGAGCCGAGAAGGTCTGTTTGTCCTCGGCCGCCATAGACTCCAGGGGAGACCCAGCGTATTCCTTTATCAGATCCCGCTGAAGCCTAATTACGTGTGCCAGATTATTCAGCGCCCTTATAGAAAAGGTGGCCGAAGCAAACATCCGCTTTCCAATCCGGTCCATCGTCCGAGATTCCTTATCAGGAGGATGGACAGAGGAACTTTCTTGTGCCAGTTCCTTCTTGGTGGCAGCCGCCACCACCATGGCATCTACCGAGGAACCTTTATTCCATGCCTGTTTGTCAGAAGGGGGACTAAGAATTTTATCCAGTCTCCTAAGGATTGGCTCCACAGTGTCCGGCTCCTTCCAAGCCCTGATAGTAATCAAGTCTACCAGGGGGTCGGGCCGGGGGGGCCACCCAAGAGGTAGACGGGCCTGCGAACGCCTTCAGAAACACAGACTCATCCGAGGAAGGTTTCTGGGTTGACCACCCCCCTCTTATGCGCAGCATCTCCATAATGTCTCCAAATGAGACATCCTCTGGGGGTGACCTGGGGGAACCTTCACCTTCCTCTAAGTCCGTGTCCTCCGTGAGGGACTCGGGGAGAGTCCAAGTGCCTCCTCTTACACTTTCATTTGTGAGGGACCTCCTCGGCGGGGCTGTCCAAGGAGGGCTCACCAACGAGGTCCTGTTCCTCTACGGGAACCAACTGGGGCGCAGACGCAGGCTGTCCCTGGGGCCGGATGATGGAAGACAGGCCCATATGCGAGGGAGTGAAGGGAGGATCCGTAGTACGGAAAGGGTACTTTGAACTCCTCGACAGCACCCTCTCCACCACGTCGAAGGCCGAAGGTGAAGCACTCTCCCCTGGCTCCGAGAGTAGTCCCCTCGGCTCCAACGTGAGGACCGGTGTCGGAGCCGACGCAATCGGACCCGAAAGGGAAGTGTGCTCCGACAGCAACAGAGCCGAAGGAACACTCACCCCTGTGGATCTGAAGCTTGGCTCTCGGCCCCAAGAGCTCGGATCCAAAAGATGACCTGATAAACTCGAGGGTAAGGCCGGCATCGAAGTAGCAACTATCGGCTCCGACTCCCCGGCTCCGAGACAACTCGGATCCGACGGCTCCGAAACCCGATAGTGGATTGGAGAAGGAGCAATGGGCGCAACGAAAGGGGCTGAGTTCCCTCCCGGAGGGGGGGGGAGGCAGGAGCACTCCCATCTGCATCTGGGCCTGCAGGAATCGACGCATCATCCGGTCCATATCTGCGTCAGACAGACTCTTGGTAGACCTGGAAGAAGTCGTCGAGGCAGGCCGGGAAAGCCACCTAGACGATCTCGAAGGTGACCGGGACTCCTCCTCCGGCTCCGGAGAGAAGTGTGGAGAACGGAGCCGAGAGGGGGAAGACCTGGAAACACTCACAGGGGAAAGTGCAGTTTTGTACCTACCATAAATGTAGATGTTCGAGTGCTAATACAGCTGCAGTCATAACAGATGGGTTTTCCTGCCGTCAGGCGGATCCTCTGTCGGCCGAAAATATGCCTTGCCAGGGCATTAGTATTAAGACCTCTGGATATAGCATAAATATGTTCGTAGATCCGCTGCTTCAGTTGACGTTCCGTCTTGCCAAGATAGAACGCAGGGCAAGATTGACATGAAGCTAAATAAACCACACCTTGACTCTCACAATTAAATTTTTTGGGGATCCCATACCTAGTATTTGTGATACAAAAGGAAGGACCAGTTTGAATATATTTACAATAATTGCATCTACCACATTTTTTTGATCAGTAGGTTGCTTTAAAAGATAGGTCAAGTTTCTTAATTGTATTAATTGTGGTTAATTATCAATTATGGTTCCTTAATTGTGTAACCTATTTATCTGAGTTTTTTTAATGTTGTTTTGTCTGAAGAAGTGCACTAAGGTGTGGTGCATGAAAACGCTAAAGTTTACATTAAATCTTTTTGGATTGGTCCGTGTTTTGCCACTTCATTTTTTTTCTTTTTTACTAAACTAAAGTTTAGTCATGTGAATGTTTGATCACATGTTGATCACATGATGTATTAGGATTATTTAAGGTTGGAGATAACCATGTCAAGCAGTTCTGTAGAAGTCTTTGCTAAAGACGAAAGCGCTTGACTGCATTTGGTCTGTTTTTGCTGTCAATAAATTGGACTTGTAGTTTGGACTTTGGTTTGTGTGGTTCCTGGGCATCTACCTTCACTACTTGTGGGTCTTGTTTTTTTTTTTCTTTTGGGTTTTTTCTTTTGGACTTGTCAGGATAGGCTGACTGTGGCCAGGCATGAAAGGCTCAAGTCTCTGATCCAAGAGGAGTCAATGGGAATGGTCATAGCTGAGAGAGACCGGATCCCTATGACTAAAGAAGGCCCTTTCTACAACCTGGAATGCTGAAGGACCTGGTGAATCTCTCTCCAATTCCACAGAAACCAAGACTATTGAAGAAAAAAAGCTAGGGATTCTCAAGCCATGGGTTCCAGGTAGAATTGGACCTGAACTGTCCAGTGCTGAAGCACTGAGAAGAAGAGACGGCTCCAAAAGATTTGGAGATGAGCCCCTTTCCCTGGATCCAATGGAGACATCCCGGATCTGAGACCCGCTGCAATCTGACGACATCACAGCAGAGTAAGTCAGGGTAACAGTCGGAATAGAAGAAGAGTAGCTCCTCAGATCTGACCCCAGCTCTCTCTGTTGGTTAAGATCCTGGGTCTCTAATAACAAGGAACAGATTGGAGAAGACTGCATTGGAAGGGAAACACTCGCAGAACTCAGCGAGGACGAAGCAGGACAAAACCCCCAACTGGATCCAAGTTTTGAGGAGCTTCCTGATTATCCTGTCCACACTGACTTCTGAGAGGCTCCTAGAAGACCTGGAAGAAGCTACTGACAGAGGCCTAAAGTGCCTGATAGGTGTCTGCTGCAGTCCAGAGGGAAAAGCAGCCTCCATGTCCAGCACTGGTTTTGAACTCCTTGTTGTCAGATCCAAAGCCTTATGATCTGAGGTGGAGGTCAAAGCTTTAGAGAACTGACAATATGAAAGATGCCTCTTGGATCCAAAGAGTGCTTTGGATCCACCGGCACTGAAGCAGGTCTCTGATCCGACTCTGTTGGATCCAAAGGTCTTATAACTTTTGAGGGCATCTCTGAAGATGCCCTCAAGGACTTGTGAGGGCATTCCTTTGAGTCAGAGGACCCTGCCACACTCAGAGGGGGTTTGAGCTCCTGGAAAGGTTTTCGAAGAAGCAGGTGAAAGACCCTTGAGAATTCGTTTATTTTTTGCAGTCGGTGATAGCCCTGGGGTTAAAACCCTTGCAAATGAAGTAAGCCGACCACAGATGCTCAGGCCCAAGACAACAAACACATAGGTTGTGTACATCAGAAACAGGGAAACTTATGCCCACATTCTAAGCGCCTTTTAAAACCTGCTGGCTTATCAGACAGCGTTGAAAAAAGAACACTACCCACCTGAAAACCAATACCACAAAAACCTTAACAGCAAACACACACACTCAAGAAAAAAACAGGCTTAGCACTGAACTATAAAACTGAGCAATTAACTACTAAAAATAGTCCTAAATATTTACATATATTTGAGCTGAAAACACAACCCAAAAGACACATAGCCCACATACTCAGTGTGCCAACTACAGCCCATAAGGCATAACTCACCCAACACTCTAGTCATAGGTAACTCTATAGTCAGGCACACTGATGTTCCACTCACCAGGCTAAACAAGGAAAAAGTTACTGTCAGCTGCCTGTCGGGTGCCAGGATCCACCACATAATGCATGCACACAGGTCACTCCACAAGTATAAATATGACTCTGTCATTGTCCATGTTGGTGTGAATGACTCGAGACATACCTCCCTGGACTACATGAAAAGAGACATGCAGGAGCTCTCTGATCTTGTAGCCCAGGCAGGTATGACCCTAGCCCTGAGTAGCATCCTGGCATTACTCAGAATGATACCACAGTACAAGGACAAAATGATTGACTTCAACAATTGGCTAAGCTTCTAGTGTCATTCTAAGGGAATCCAGTATCTGTCTGCCTGGGATGACATGATCGACAGACCATGCTGCTTTGCCAGAGATGGCCTGCACCTGTCGCCCTTGGGATTCCGGATACTGGCAAAGGCTCTTGCCACCCCTATAGTGCCTTTTTTAGGTAAGGTTCAAATGATGAATTCACCACAGTAACAGGTACAAGCAAGCAAAATCTGAGGGTAATGCTACTCAATGCTAGAAGTCTAAACCTCAAAATGCACTCACTTAAGGCACTCCTTAAAATGGAGAACATTGACATCTGTGCAGTGACAGAGACCTGGTTCAAAGCTCCAGAGAGCACCCCTGCATTACCAGGCTATAATTCATACCACACTTTTCGGCCACCATACCCGGACCAAAACACTAAAGGCGGAGGCATGTCCATATTCATTAAGGACATCCACCCCTCCAAGCTAGTTACTCAGTATAACGCATCCGAGATTATCCAAGTTCAACTAACTCTGGACAAAACCGCAATCCAGATTTGTAGCTTGCTAAAGACCCACCACCATGCCCCAGGATTCCCACTCCTCTTTTCTTGACACACTGGAAAATATTAAGGTACAACCCATCACTCTAATAATGGGTGATTTCAACTACCCTACCACTAACTGGGAAAACTACTCGTGTACCAAATATTTTGCTCAACGTTTTCTGGAAATCATCAATTCCAATGCCTTGGATCAACTTATCCACACCCCCACCAGGGGCAGCAATATCCTAGACCTGGTCATCACCAACATGGGCGACCGGTGTTCCACACCAGAGGTCAGCTCCTCGTTGGCCAGATCTGACCACAAGCTAATCACCCTAGACATCCACATCCCGCTCCCACCCCCATTAGGAAAACAACCGTAAAAAATTTCTCCAAAGCCAACTTCACGCTTCTTAAGACAAAAGTGGCAAACTTCATGACACCCATGCAGATGGACAATAGAGGTACGACTGCTGAATCCTACACAAATGCACTTTATAAGCACTTACACGAGTGCATGGATTGTGCTATCCCTAAGAACCAAGATGCTATCTGCCAAAAAAAGGAAGCCAATCTGGTGGTCTTCTGCCATAAACAAACTCTACAACAGAAGAAAGAAACTGTTGCAAAAAAAGAGTAAAATCCCACGATTGGAGGAACTCCCTTGGTCAGCCTCAGTAAGAAGCTGAGATCCCTCATAAAATCCTCCAAAGCTAGTTAAGAAAACAAAATCGCCACTGATTCTAAAGACAACCACAAAGCATTCTATAGCTATGTCAAGAATCTCAATGGCAACACTCACATCTGCTCTGAGTTACAGCACAATGACACTAAATATACAGAACCAACTGATATTGCCAACATCCTGGCAGATTGGCTCAGTACTAACTTTACCCCCCTCTCACCCACTAAAGGGCCCATCTATATACCAGAAGAATGCAAAGTTCCTGTAATCACAGCTTCACAGGTTAAAACCCCACTCTACAAAGCCAAGAACACAGCATCCATGGGACCTGACAACATACCAGGCTGCCTTCTACACAAACTACAGAATGAATTGGCACCCCACTTAAGTACAATGTTCAATCAAAGCCTCACTTCAGGCTTTTTGCCCACTGAATGGCACACCGTGACGGTTATCCCACTCCACAAAGGGGAGGCCACAACAGACCCCGGGAACTACCGCCCCATTAGCCTGACGAGCCTGGTCTGCAAGGCCATGGAACGTATCATCATGTAACTCATAAACAAAGACATTGGAGATCTTCAAACTCTGGAACCCACACAGTCTGGGTTTGTAAAAGGCAGATCATGTCTCCTAAACCTGACAGACTTCTTTGAAATAGTCACCAAAGCCAGAGATGAAGGTAAGGTGGTTCACACAGCCTATCTAGATCTTGCCAAGGCGTTCAACACCATCCCCCACTCTGGAATTATAGATAAACTCACTAAACTAGGTATAAATCCAAACCTCACAAGATGGGTTGCCAACTGGCTTAATGACAGAACCCACACTGTGAAAGTAGCAGACTCCAAATCAGACTTCAGACCAGTGACAAGTGGTCTACCACAGGGTTCAGTCCTGGGTCCTCTCCTGTTTGGTATCTACTTCTCTGAAGTACAGGCTAACACAGAAGGTCTTTGGCTAACTAAATTCGCAGATGACTGCAAACTAGCAGCCATAATCGAAACTCCTAATGATGTGGACATCCTACAAAAGGGCCTCACTGAGACAGATGCCTGGTGTCAAAGCCATGATCTCAAGCTCAATGCCAAAAAGTGCATTGTCATCCTCCTCTTTGGTAAAAACTCTGTATCCATGAACTACCACATAGGCGGTAGTCTACTTAACACCGAAAGTGTGACAAGAAACCTTGGGACACAGGTGGACAGTAGTCTCTCCTGTGATAATCACATCACCACAGTGGTCAGGAAATCCTTCTACGTGGCACACATCACAAAAGGTTTCTCATCCAGGAAAAAAAGAGGTCATTGTTCCCCTCTACTCATCACTCATTAGACCCATTATAGAGTACAACACCCCTTTTGGTATATATACCTCACAAGACATCTACAACAACTGAAAAGGCTGCAAAAATACCTCACAAAGAGGATTATTGGCCTCAAACAGATGCCTTACGCAGACCGACTCAAAAAACTCCAGCTTTACTCCGTCGCATATCGCCTACTCAGAGGCGATCTCTGCCTAACATACAAAGCTATGTCAAACCCAGAGCTACACGCTCTAGGGACCTAAACCTTATCACAATAAACAGAACATGCTGGAGGGATAGATTTCTGTCACAGAGACTTCCCATACTCTGGAACAGACTACCTATCTATGTCAAACAGAGCTCCTCATTAACATTCTTCAAGAAAAATCTTGATGATTGGATGGGTAATAGGAAATTCACCCCGGGGATCACTTCTGTGGTTCTGCTCGACAGGGGCACAGGAAAATAATTTTCTTGGGTAGCGAAAGACAGGGTACCTTTTTGTCTAGGCTTGTATAGGTCCTAGGGCCAATAGCCTAGTACCTACCTATGAATATATATATATATATATATATATATATATATATATATATATATATATATATATATATATATATATATATATGTATATACACACAAACACCACCACACACAACAATGGATGGCAGGGAAAGAGAAAAAGAAAATGCAGGCAAGGCCCACAGGCAGAGCAATGAAAGAAAAGAATTCTAATCTCACATTGCAAATGAAAGGGGAGGAAACTGGGTGGAATCAAAGAAAAAAAAAACAGTTATCTGCAATGAAGATCAAAGGATTATAAAGAGCAATGAAAGGATTCCCACTGCTATCCAAAAATGCTCAGGACTCTACAAACCACATCTGTCACTGCTGGTGGCAAACAAGATCTGAGGGAGTTAGGCAAAGGATAGAGCATTATGGGAAGGAGTGGAGCTCAAGACTTGGAGCCTAGTCTATAAAAATGCAGACAAGTCAGATCCAAGAACCAACAGTGAGGAGAAATGAAAGGGACAACATAAAATACAAAAGTTATGCACTCACTATAATGAGAGATGTATGTTGTCTGTCTCATCTGGTCCAACCTGTGGGACTTTGGATTCAACTCGGATTTGACACTGGATGATTCTTAAGCCTTTCAGCTCAACCTGGCTCTGCTTCCCTTACTCATAACTCCCTGCTCCTTCATCAGCTCCCCAGATCGAGTCTGCCCCTGCAAGTATTGGTAGAATGATGTAGCATATCCAACTAATCCCCAATTAATGCAAAAATACAAAGACAAAACATTAAGGAAAAAAGCAAGACTCTAGGAAAGCAGAAAGAGAAGCCCCCTGTTGTCTTGCCATCACAAAGGTGAGACTCACCAAATCAACAAGAAGATTGGGGGCAGGAGTGGGGGGTAGGTAGAACTAGTCAGAGACAAATAATCTATTGTTATGGTGAGTACATAACTTCCGTAATCGAATGTTGCCTGCTCCATCTGCATTCAGCCTGTGGGACACAGTCCCCAGCCATGACCAAAAGAAACCCTGGACCTGAACTGAATGTCCAGCTTATAATGTGATACAGAGGTATGATAGCCCAACCAAGTAGCAGCTGCCCAGATATTACCCACAGGTACTCGAACTAAAAGCTGTAGAAGTAGATACATCTCTGGTCGAATGGCCTCTAGACGTTCGTCAAAGAGACTTGCCTCTCAAAGAATACGCAAACAAAATACAATCTGACAACCACCACGATAAAGTTACTTCAGACACAGGTGAGCATACCCTAGATTTTGAAAAGGAAACAAACTGGCTAGATTTTCTGAAGGATTCAGTATGGTCAAGACAAAATCATATCAGCCTATGAATGCCCAAAGAATGCAGAAGGTATTCGCCTTTGCTGGAAGAATTGGGAAAGATCACAAAAAGATTAATCAAACCATTAAGGTTATTCTCTGAAGCTACCTTAGGTAAATAAGAAGGATTTGTATGAAGTGATATTCTGTCCTTATGAAAAACCAAAG
Source organism: Protopterus annectens (assembly GCF_019279795.1). NCBI lineage: Eukaryota > Metazoa > Chordata > Ceratodontiformes > Protopteridae > Protopterus > Protopterus annectens. The sequence goes on along the minus strand of NC_056737.1, from coordinate 481,913,252 downwards.
GAAGAGAAGAATCAAGTGCCTGCAATTCTGAAACCCTTTTGGCTAAGGTAAGTACCACCTAAAACAAAGTTTTCCAGGAAAAAAGCTTCAGATCCAGAGAGGCTGAAGGTTCAAAGGGGGGAACCAGTCAAGACCTGAAGAACAAATGGTAAATCCCAGGGAGGCACTGGATCCCATAATGGAGGACAAAAAAGAAAAACACCTTTCAAGAAGGCCTTGGAAATCTTGAAAGAAGCACAGGACACAATACCTCTGCCAATAGGAAAGTTTGAAATGGCCACTTACTGAACTTTGATAGTAGAAAAGCTGCAGCCTGAACTGAACAACTGAGCTAGGAAATCCAAAACTGACACCAGGGGGACAGAAAAAGGGATCAAAGTCCCTGAACCTCTGCCTATCAAACAAATCTGTTCCATTTACTGGTGTACACTTTCCTAGTGGATTCTTTCTCAAAGAATGACAATGACCTACCACCTTCGAAAGCCTGGGATTCTGGGCCATCAATGGGACTGGAGGAAAGTACAGTTGTGTACACTTACCATAAATGTAGATGTTCGAGTGTGTTCACTGTTGCAGTCATTACGTTTGGGTAATCCTGCTGGCAGGTTGCCCTTAGCCAGCCTGAATTCCAAAGTCTTGGGTCCTGTGTCGGCTGCTGTCGCCCCTTCCCTGACGTCAGGTCGTCAGGCGTATAAAAGAAGCAGCCAACGCCATTTTCTTCAGTTTTTCTGGCCAAAGATGTCATGTGCCCCCAAAAAGGGTAGCCAAACTTTATATCTATATATTCAGAAATACATCAATATAAATTTTACCTTTATCTATAAGCAAATACACCACATAGGTAGTATAAACTAGAGAAGGAAAAATAAGATCCAAAAGAAAAAAGGGGGAAGGCGGGTGGGTAACCTGGACTGCAAAAGTGAATACACTCGAACATCTACATTTATGGTAAGTGTACACAACTGTACTATGTTCTTCATGTTTCAATGTTGCAGTCATTACATTTGGTTAGAGTCCCAAAGCTATGGTTGGGAGGCTGGAACTAGACAGCAGCAGGAGTGGATATGAGGCCCTGCAGAACTGCAGTGGCAAAGCCTGCCCTGGATTTAGAGTAGAGTGGCAGATGATAATGCTTTGTAAAGGTGTGCACTGAACTCCAAGTAGCCACCTCTAAAATGTCTCTGGTTGGTACTCCCCTGAGAAAGGCTGCTGAGGTGGCTGCAGCTCTGGTGTAATGAGGCCTAATGCCCTTAGGCACTGGCTTGCCATGGTGTAAGTAGCAGAAATGAATGCAGTGGCCTAACCACTTAGAAATAGTCTGCTTTGAGATAGGCTTTCCTTGTGATCCTGCAGCATATGCCACTAGCAATTGCTCTGTCTTCCTGAAAGCTTTGGTTCTGTCCAAGTAGAATCCAAGCTGTCTGTGTATGTCCAAAGAATGCATAATTATCTCCTTCTTGTTCTGTGGATTTGGGTAAAAGGTTGGCAGATGGATGGCTTGGTTAAGAGCCACATTGGACACTACTTTAGGCATAAATGTTGGGTTTGTCCTCAGGGAGATCCTGTCTGGATGAAAAATGATGAAAGGCTCCACAGCCATGAGCACCTGTAGCTCTGAAACTCGTCTTGCAGAAGTAATTGCTAAGAGCAGAGCTGCTTTCCAAGATAAAAACTTCATATCAGCTGTAGCAGCTGGCTCAAAAGGAAGCAGGGTGAGCTTTTCCAAGACATAGTTGAGGTCTCATGCAGGTATTGGTAGTCTTCTTGGGGGCTTTAAATTTTTGGCTCCTCTGAGGTACTGCCTTAATAAAGGGTGAGAAAAAAGTGTTGGCTCTGTATTGTAATGAGCCGAAATGGTAGAGGCATGAATTCTAATTGATGAAAAAAATAGGCCTTTGTCCAGCATCTCAGTTAAGTATTGCAAAATCTGAGGAATATTTGGGACAGCTGTATCAGTTCCTTGTGCCTGGTTCCAGGCACAGAATCTCTTCCATTTTCCAGCATACGACTTTCTAGTACTAAGCCTTCTGGCTTCCAGAATGACATCCATCACAGCTTTACTGAGAGGTGTTTTTTTGTATGTCTACATTACCCGCCATGCTGCCAAGTTTAATGCCCTGAGTTGGCTGTGCATGATCTGATTGTTTTGCTGGGACAGTAGTCGAGGTACTTGAGGTAAGGTCCAAGCCGGGTATAGAGATAAGTTCCTTAGTACTGGATACCAGTACTAGTGTGGCCAGTCTGGGGCAATCAGTATCATGTTTGGCTTCTCCTGTCTAACTTTTAGGAGCACCTTTGGGAGGACAGGCATTGGAGGAAAGGCATATACTGGTAGGTTTTTCCAGCTGAATGATAGGGTGTCCACTTTCCATGCTTGTCTGTTATAAGTCCTTGTGCAGAATCTTTTTAGTTGGTAATTGAGGGGGGAGGCAAATAGATCTATGTCCGGGCATCCCCATTTCCTTGTTATCATGCTGAAGACTTGTGGATCCAGCTTCAACTCGTGGGGATCCATAAGGTTTCTGCTTAGTTCATCTGCCAGAGTATTTTCCTTTCCTGGCAGGAATTGTGCCTGCAGATGTACTTGGTAAGTCAAAGCTGTGTCCCACAAGGTCATGGCTAGTCTGCAAAGGGGGTAAGAATGTGTGCCCCCCTGCTTGTTTATATGCCACATGACTGTGGTGTTGTCAGTCTTTATCAGTAGTTGTCCTGGATGAAGTAGGCTCTTGAAGGCTGCCAGGGCATTTTGAACAGCTAACATCTCTTTTTGATTGATATGAAGATGCATTTGGTTTGAGGACCAGGTGCCCTGAATGCCTCTTCCTGCCATGTGGGCTCCCCAGGCATAATCTGATGCATCCGTTGTTAGTGTCTGCCTGGCAGTAATGTGAATGGCTGTCCCTTGTTCTGGTGACAAGCCTTTGCCCACCATCGAAACTCCTGTTGCAGGCAGGGAATGAGAGCAATGACTGTTTCCAGGCTGTGGCAATGTTGAGTCCAAACACTTTTTAGATACCATTGAAGTTTCCTCATATGCAGTCTTGCATATGGAATTAGTAGGATGCAGGATGCCATGAAGCCCAAGGCCTGCAGAATTTTTCTTGCAGATAACTGGGCCTTTGTTGCCAACATTGTCAGTTGCCTTTGTTTGTCTGGCGTGAGATAAGCCATCTGGGCAGTTGTATTTAAGCTTGCACCCAGGAATGTTATCTCTTGTGAGGGTACTAATTTTGATTTCTATTTGTTGACTGTATACCCTAGGCATGTTAGAAGTCTTTTCACAAACGCCAGATGTTGAAGAATGTCCTTGTTCTCTGCTTGAATGAGACAGTCGTCCAAGTAAGGATATATTTGTATTCCTCTTTGTCTGCAGAATGCAATTACTGGTGCCAGGCACTTTGTAAAGACCCTGGGTGCAGTAGATAAGCCAAAGGGCAGTGCAGAGAATTGGTAATGCATTGAACCAGCCTTGAATATTAGGTATCGTCTGCATGATTGTCTGATTAGACCTAAAAGAGGCATACCTGCATGTTCCAAAGTCACAAGCCAAGCATTCTTGCCCAACATGGGCAGAAGCTGCTGCAAAGTCAACATTTTGAAATATCCAGGAAAGTGTTCAGAATAGATAGGTCCAGTATCGGCCTCCAGGCCTTGTCCTTTCTGGGTACCAAGAACAGTCTTGAGTAAAATCCTTGTCCCTGCTCTTGCTCTGGTACTTGTTGAATGGCCCCCATGTCCATGAGGGATGAGACTTTGGCATAGTATGGAAATGGAACTTGTATCCTAGCGACACTATGTTTAGAACCCACTTGTGCTAGGTTATGATGTGCCAGTTTTAAGCAAAAAGTGCAAATTTTCCCCCTAAGGGTGCTGCCAGAAGATAAGTGCTTGGTGCAGGCAGGGGGAAGTCATTGGGACTGTTTTCTGTATGTTTGTGATCTATCTTCTCCAGCTTTGGAGGTAGAAGCACCCCATTGCTTGGGCCTATAAGAACCTTGTGCCTGGGATCTGTCCCTTTGAGGTCTGTCTGACACAGGAAGGGACCAATTGGGCCAGTGTCTACTAAACCTGGGTGGCTGTACTTGTCAAAATTCTTTGACAGTTTGCATAGATTTAGCCTTGTCCTCCATTTTCTTTAACACCTCTTCTGCCTTAATACCAAACAAAGTATCATGCTGTAAAGGTGCATCTAGTAATCTAACTTTAACATGATGAGGCAGATTTTGTTCCTTTAACCAAGCATGCCTCCTAATTACAGAACGCATAACTGCAGCCCTGCAGGAGGCCTCCAAAGAATCAAAACCACATTGCAAAGTATGTTTTCCAACTTGTTCTGCTGCATACAATAAATCCTGCATTTCCTTGTTTTCTGCACATTCAGAATTTAACATTTTCTGTTTAAGCAATCCCATGACATGTTGCTGATACTTAAGCATATGAAACTGACAGTTTAAGGCCCTTATAGCCAAAGTTGCAGATGTGTAAAACTTTTTTCCCCATCTATCCAGTGCCCTTGAATCTCTGTCAGAGGGGGTTGGGTTTTTTGCAGTGGAAGCCTTAACTCCCTTTGGACCCTGTGAAATAGTTTCTGGGTCAGCAGCAGGGTTTTTAAAAAGAAATTTGTGTGAGACAGGAACCCTGTAATATCTGTCAGGCTTAACAGGAGCTGGGGGTAAGGAGTCAGGGGTCAGACTAGACTCCGAAAACACATCATCTACAATGTCTAACACAGGTGGAATAGCTAGAGGCCTGTGCTGAGGTAGTAAAGAAAATCCCTGAGCCTCTTTTTAGATTCTAAAAAAATCTTGGCTCTCCCAGTGGAAATGCTCCCTCATGGTATGCAAGGTTCCCCAAAGGAATAGTCCTCAGGAGAAGATGCTGAAGGTATAGATTCTTCAGCATCAGAGTTCCTCATAGGGGGGAAGAGAATATCCCTGATCAGAAGAGGAATCCGAAGAAATAGAAACCTGATCTGAAGATTCATAGTCAGTGTCTTGCCTAGGCCTCTTATAAAGGAGGGGGATGGGAACCCCTGATCAAGGTAATCAAATCTTCGGCTATTTTGAGCATCTGTTTTTTGGGCATAGAGGCCTGTCCACGTGGCTGTTGAGTTTATTTCCTTGCTTTAGAAGGTGCTTTAGTCTTTGCCTTTGATGCTGAAGTCGTTTTAATGTAAAGATGTTTAGGTCTGAATACACCCTCAGAAGCCGGAACCTGCTCAGCGGCTCCGGACCCATCTGAGGGATTAGCGTCCGAGGCGCCAATACCTTGAATATCCAGCGGCATGGCCGACTCCACATGGAAGTCGGTAGCGGCCTGCGACTCTAAAGTAGCGGGCGTCAGGGGCTGCGAAAGCGCCTCACTGAGAACCGGCGACTGGCTTAGGAGAAGCTTCGTCGTCAGTTTTGGGCCTCTGTTGTTTTTCCTTTTCTTTGCGTTTTTTGTAAACTCCAGTAGTTGGATGGCTATCCGATGACATTTCAGGATAATTAAACCGGCGTCCAAAAAAGTTTAAAGCAAAATCATACCAACGCTTAATAGTGCGTTGGTTAAATCAAGCACAAATCCGATAACCAGTAACGTTGTGATCAGGGCCTAGGCAAGGAATACAGTAAGAATGAAAATCCTTATGAGGTATTTGCTTTCCACAAGAAATACAATTATTAACTTTTTCTGACATCGGTCTGGATCAAGAAAAAAGTTTCCCCAACGAGGTACTTAGCTTTATTGAAGACTTCGGATCTAAAACTCAAACACGAAAATCTCAGGAGTCGGCCGACCTGCACTTGCGAACTGCTTCTGCTTCGGGCACCGCACGGCAAGAAAAACTGAAGAAAATGGCGTCAGCTGCTTCTTTTATACCCCTGAAGACCTGATGTCAGGGAAGGGGCGACAGCAGCCGATGCAGGACCCAAGACTTTGGAATTCAGGCCAGCTGAGGGCAACCTGCCAGCAGGATTACCCAAATGTAATGACTGCAACAGTGAAACACGAAGAACATCCATGCAGTCAACTTGAGGGACTGAAGATTGGGTGGATCCAGCCCAGCTGGATGATAGGTAAGACCTGAAATGGGATCCAACACCCAAAGGAGGTGTTTCAGAAGATGCCACAGGAAGGGAAACTACACCTGGTGAGGCTGAAATGGGACAATGAGGATCACTGAAGCTCTGCAACAAGCTGCCTTCTGAAGAAATTTTACTATGAGGGGAACTGAGAAATAAGTGTAAGGGGAGACCTGGAGGTCAGGCAAATGCCAGAGCATCCCTGGGTGCCTGTCCCAGAGATGGAACAAAAGCATAATAACTGTCGCACTTGGTGTTGGATGGGGGTACAAACAGGTCGTAACATGGAGTACTCCCACACTGAAAAATCCGAACTGCCATCGCCAGGTTTAGGGATCACTAGTGGTGAAACAGAATGCTCCTGATGAGACTGTCAACCAGAATGCTGGACTTCCCCAGGTGCACTGCTACCAGAAACCACTGACAGTAGATCACCCACTGCCAGACCCTCATGACCTCTTGGTAAAAGGGCAAAAGCAGCTCCCCCCTTTGTTGTGGTACCAAACTACCAACATGTTGCCTGTCTGAACTGCAATCCCTCTTCTGGGGAGAATGTCTTGGAAAGGGCTGTAATGCTAAAAGGACAGCTCTCATCTCCAGAACAATGCTTTGAATGTGAGCCTGTGTGTAAGACCAAGACCCTTGAACAGCCCTTCCTTTGAAATGCACCCCCACCCCAAAAGGGAGGAGTGCATTTTGACAGTGGCTGAAGGAGAAGGAATTACAAAAGGTCTTCCATGTAGTATTAACGAAGACTGCAACCACCAGTGAACCTAGTCATGACACATTCTCGTCAGCTGTATTGGGAAATCCAAAGGATGGTGGAGGAGCGACCACTGTACGTCCATTGTCCACTGCAGTGCCCACATATGATACCTGGCCAGAGGAACTACCCAATCAATGCTGCCATATGGCCCAAAAGTTTTAGAAGTGTATTAGCCAGAAGTTTGGGAATCGCAAGCACTGACAAGGCCTGAGCTTAAAGACTGAGAACTCTAGAGGATGGGAACCGGCGATCTGATAGACTAAATCCAAATGACACTCTACGAACTCTGACTTGTACAGGCTGAAAGCCTAATTGGGGCAACTGACTGTGAAGTTTAATTTTTCGCAGAGCTGGAGCAGGGAGTCCCTGGCCAATATCAATGAAGTGTTTTAGTTGGCAGTGAGGAGCCAATCATCCAGGTACAGAAAAACATGAAACCCATGCAGGTAAAGCCAGGCTGTGACCACCGCCATGCACTTAGTAAACACCCGGGAAGCTGTGGTGAGACGAAATGGCAGGGCCCTGAACTGAAAATGATTCGCCCCTAGCCAGAACTGAAGGAACCTCTGAGAATGCTGATCTACCTTTTTGTGATAATAGGTGTCCTTGAGGTCTATTGGGCACATCCAATCATCCTTCCTCAGAAAAGACAATATGGACTGCAATACGACCATCTGGAACTTGGTCTTTCTGATGAACTGTTTCAGCCTGCTCAGGTCTAAGATAGGTATGAAGTCCTTTGTCTTCTTTGGTACTAAAAAGACTATGGATTAGACTCCAGATCCTCTCTAGTCTGGTGGGATCTCTTGGATGACTTGGTTTGTCTGCAGCTTACAGATCTCTGCGGGAAGTCTTTGACAGGGTGGAACATAGGGGATATGCTTATTTGTGAGACCTTTAGGAACTTCTATAAAGGTGATAACATGCCCTCTGGATATGACTTTCAACATCCGGCATCTAAGGTGATGGCCTGCCAAGTTTTGGGGTGGACAGCTAAATGACCCTCCAACTGCATCCAGAGGTGAGCAACCCTTCAAGATCATTGAAAGGGCCTGTCAGAAAAAGTCCAGTGGAAGCTCTGATTCTGAAGACCACCTCTGCCCCTGAGGCAGCATCCATTATGATTCCCCCCCGCCCTCAGGAGGAATCCTCTGGGAGAGCAGCCTGGGAAGAAAACAGAGACTTCCCGAAGAACTGACACTTACTAACTTTCCAATTCCTACAGAAAGATCACTGGAGGATGGAAAATCAGACTCTGATGGTGGACAGTGTCCTCCCATCTTGTTCGCTCCTTGTCAAGGTGTCCTTAATCTTGGGTCCAAACAAAGGAGGAACCATCAAAAAGGCCATTAATAAAGGATGCTTTGAAGCAGTCTGTGAAATTTCACAACAGCATACAGGCATAGCACGTTAATGCAGTTCTGAAACCTGCCGCTTGACACATCAGTCGCATTTAAAATAAGTCTCATCTAAATGTTGGTGATCGAAGTCAGGGTGGACAAATGAGTCTCCAGCCTCTACTAGGTATCTGGAGACTGCTGTGCTAGAAAGTACTTGAAACTTCAGAGATCACATCTTGCTGAGGCCTTATCATATGACACAAGTAATTAACAGCCCGCATAGGATCACTTCCCTAACCGATCCGGCACCAGAGACTCCCTGTTTTTGGGGGGGGGGGGTCAAGGGGCTGTCTTTGGAAATCTCCTTTTTGGTGGCTGCCACCACGATGGCATCAACAGATGGACTTTTGCTCCAATGAGGCTTTTGTCCTTGGGGGGGGGTGCAAAAACTTTGTTCAGTTTCTGAGATACTGGTTCTATTGTGTCGGGCTCCTTCCACTTTCTCTAAAATACCAAATCTATGAGGGCATCACCCAAGGTGTGTATAGGCCTATCCCAAAGGCCTCCAGGAGGACAGACTCTTCCAGAGAGGGGGGCTTTGATGGTCCAGCCGTGTACTGGCAAAAAGCTCCAACAAATCACCAAAAGAGGCAACATCATATGGGGAGTTGGGGGAACCTTCTCCTTCCTCAAGGTCAGTATCTTTGTTGAGGGATTCTTCTAGAAAATCTAAGGGCTTCCTCTTCAGTTCTTCATCCCTACAGACTCCCGCTCAAACAAAGCAAGAGAAGAAGGGGAAAAATGGAGTAACCCCTCTGAGGGGGCAGACTGGAGGCCTGCTGATGCAGGCTATCTGGGAGTAGCCTGATGACTGGTCAGTGGCACAGCTGGAAAATGGGAGGAGGGTTGGCTGGAGATATCAAACCCTTCTCTCTGATCAAGAACATCCTCTCTACAACATCGAAGGCCGAGGTTAAAGTAGGGTCCTGGAATCCAAAGGCACCGAAGACGACCCCAAACCTAACGCGCCCTGACATGATGTTGAAATTGAAGCCCAGCTATCTAAGGCTGAGGCTCTGAGGGGGAATGATGAATCAGGACCTGGCACCGCTGACCCCAACCCCAAAACTCCAGTCTCCACAACACAGCTTTGAGGAACTATCAGCCGTAAGCTAGTCAGGGTCGATTGGGTACCAGTGTTGGCGTGGCCAATCCGGGGCAATCAGAATCATTTGGCTTCTCTTGTCTGACCTTTATGAGTACCTTGGGGAGGAGAGGCAGTGGTGGAAAGGCATATACTGCAAGGTTGTTCCAGCTGAATGACAGGGCATCCACTTTCCATGGATCTGAAGCATGGTAGGTTGCTGGATCTGATTCAGAGGGTGGAAACTCCACCAGCTCCAAAGACCTCAGATGTGAGGGGGGGGGGGGTCCGAGGGAGGAAATCCAAAAGATGGAGCCAAGGGTCCCAGACCCTGTGTTGCACCTGGGAGAATGGGTTTAATTACATCTGTGCCTGCAAAAAAGACCGCATCACCTGCTCCAGTTCTGACTGCTTGATACTGCTCACCAACCTGGATAACCAGAGAGATGAAGCAACCGAGGACGGCTTCAAGGGCTGGTGCAAAAATGACCCCACATGTCAGATCCAAGCAGAAGAGGCTCAGAACTGAGGTGTAGAAGGGGTGGACTGCAGAGAGTGAGGAAGAGTACTTGGGTGAAAAGGGGGCACCCGCCCTACCCAAAGGTCCCCCTTTAACCAGAAATACACTGGAAATACTGGGAACTGGTGAGGTCTTCTTCGAAAGTTTTGGTGCTGCAGGCAATCGACTCTTGAGACATGAGAGCTGAAGCAGTGGAACCTTCGGACCCAGAGAATCCAAGGGAGCCATCTCTGAAGAGGAAGCAGAGGATGACCTCTTGCACTCCTAATGGGAGTGCCTGGAGTCTAGCTCCAGATGTATCCAAGAACTGGTCTGCGGACCTAGGACCAACAACAGAACTAGAAGGCAAAAAGCCATTAAGAATGAGCTTAGCCCTGCGCTCATTCAAAGCCTGAAAGCCGCAGCTCTTGCAAATAGAACACCCAGATTCTATGTGCTCCAAGCCCAAGAAATAGACGCACTTAAGTTGAGCATCTTGAGAAGGTAGTCTGTGCTCACATGCAATGCATTTCTTAAACCCCTTGTCCATGTCCCAAAAACAACACACACACACACACACACACACACACACACACACACACACACACACACACACACACACACACAAAATAACTATATCATGGGGTTAAGGGCAGGAAGGGGTAGAGAAAAAGGGTCAACCTACCTAACCTTACTGAAAAAATACAACACACTACCTACGTACCTACCAAAAAACACATAAAACCTAGCACTATAATAAAAGGGGGGAAGGGAAAGGGCAATCAAACCATTTCCAGCAGTCAATTTGGAGGAAAGACTCAAGAAAAGCATGCAGCCAAGGACCAAGCTGCAGACCATGAATGCTGGCAAACTAGATCTGGGGAGCTGATGGAGGAAAAGTACAGTTGTGTACCTTCCATAAATGTAGATGTTCGAGTGTATTCACTGTTGCAGTCATTACACTTGGGTTATCGTGCTGGCAGGCTACCCACAGTCGGCCTGAATTCCAAAGTCTTGGTCCGGCGTCAGTTGCTGTCGCCTCTTCCCTGACGTCAGTGCGCCAGGGGCATAAAAGATGCAGCCAACGTCATTTTCTTCAGTTTTTCTTGCCCCAGATGTCAGGTGCCCCCAAAAGGGTAGGCTAAAAAACATAGCTAATAAAAGCCTGCACTAAAATAACAATACCTTCATCTACAAGCAAATACACCACATAGGTTGTATAGGACAGAGAAGTACAGAAAAGTCCCAGCAAAGAAAAAGGGATGGTGGGTGGGTAACCTGGACTGCAACAGTGAATACACTCGAACATCTACATTTATGGTAGGTACACAACTGTACTATGTTCATCGTGTTTCACTGTTGCAGTCATTACACTTGGGTTGAATCCCAAAGCTGAGGTTGGGCGGCTGGGTCTAAACAGAATTAGGAGTAGCGATAAGGCCCTGCAAGACTGCAGTGGCAAAGCCTGCTCTGGATTTAGAGTAAAGAGGCAAGTGGTAGTGCTTAGTAAAAGTGTGCACTGAAGTCCAAGTTGCAGCCTCCAAAATATCCTTGGTTGGTACTCCTCTGAGGAAGGCTGCTGAGGTGGCTGCTGCCCTGGTAGAATGTGGTCTAATGCTCTTAGGCACTGATTTACCATGTTGTGAATAGCAGAAACGAATGCAGTGTCCTATCCATTTTCAAATAGTCTGCTTTGAGATAGCCTTTCCTTGTGATCCCGCAGCATATGCCACTAAAAGTTGCTCAGTCTTTCTGAAAGCTTTAGTTTTGTCCAAGTAGAAGCGTAGCTGTCTGTGTATGTCCAAAGAATGCAGAAGTCTCTCCCCTTTATTCTGCAGGTTTGGATAAAAAGTAGGCAAATGAATGGTTTGGTTAAGAGCCACACTGGACACTACCTTAGGCATAAATGTTGGGGCTGTCCTTAGAGAAACCCTGTCCGGATGGAAAATAATAAAAGGTTCCACAGCCATTAATGCCTGTAACTCTGAGACTCTTCTTGCTGAAGTTATTGCTAGGAACAGAGCTATTTTCCATGATAAGAATTTTATGTCAGCTGTATTGGCTGGCTCAAAAGGAGGCATTGTGAGTTTTTCCAAGACAAAATTGAGGTCCCATGCAGGTATCGGTGCTCTCCTTGGAGATCTTATGTTTTTGGCCCCCCTGAGGAACTGCCTAAGCAATGGATATGAAAAAATAGGTGGGTCTGTATTGTAATGAGCTGAAATGGCAGAGGCATGGATCTTAATTGATGAGAAGGATAGGCCTTTGTCCAGCATCTCAGTTAGATATTGTAAAATCTGAGGAATATTTGGAACGAGCATGTCAATTCCTTGTGCCTGGTTCCAAGCACAGAATCTCTTCCATTGTTCTGCATAAGATTTTCTGGTGCTGGGCCTCCTGGCCTTCAAAATGCCATCCATAACCGCTTTAGAGAGAGGTGTATTCTGAATGGTTACAGTATCCTCCATGCAGCTAGGTTTAGAGTTCCGAGTTGGCTGTGCAGGATCTGGTTGTTTTGTTGGGTCAGTAAATGAGGAATTTGAAACAATGTCCAGGCTGGGCCTTGGGACAAGCTCCTTAGGACTGGGTACCAGTGTTGGCGTGGCCAATCCGGGGAAATCAGAATCATTTGTGGCTTCTCTTGTCTGACCTTTAGGAGTACCTTGGGGAGGAGAGGCAGTGGTGGAAAGGCATATACTGCAAGGTTGTTCCAGCTGAATGACAAGGCATCCACTTTCCATGCTTGTTTGTGATAAGTCCTTGTGCAGAATCTCTGAAGTTGGCAGTTGTGAGGGGAGGCAAAAAGATCTATGTCTGGGCGTCCCCATTTTCTTGTTATCATGTTGAAGATTTGTGGATCTAGTTTCCACTCGTGAGGGTCCATGAGGTTTCTGCTTAGTTCGTTTGCCAGAGCATTTGTTTTTCCTGGCAGGAATTGTGCTTGCCGGTGTACTTGGTAAGTCAATGCCGTGTTCCACAAAATCATGGCTTGTCTGCAGAGAGGGTAGAAATGTGTGCCCCCTTGCTTGTTTATGTACCACATGACTGTGGTGTTGTCCGTCTTTATCAGCAGCTGTCCTGGATGAAGTAGGTCCTTGAAGGCTGTCAGGGCATTTTGTACAGCTAGCATCTCTTTTTGATTGATGTGTAGATGCCTTTGGCTTGGGGGCCATGTGCCCTGAATACATTTTCCTGCCATGTGGGCCCCCCCAGGCATAATCTGATGCATCTGTTGTTAGTGTTTGCATGGCTGTGGGTAAAGTGAATGGCTGTCCCTTGTTGTGGTGACAGCCTGTGCCCACCATCGAAACTCCTGTTGCAGGCAAGGAATGAGGGAAATTAATGATTCCAGGCTGTGGCAATGTTGAGTCCAAACACTTTTTAGGTACCACTGTAGTTTCCTCATATGCAGTCTTGCATATGGAATTAGCAGAATGCAAGAGGCCATGTAGCCCAGAGCCTGCAGAATTTTTCTTGCAGATAACTGGGTCTTTGTTGCCATGTTTTCGAAGTAAGAAGTCAGATGCCTTTGTTTGTCTGGCGTGAGATAAGCCATCTGGGCAGTTGTATTTAAGCTTGCACCCAGGAATATTATCTCTTGAGAGGGTACTAGTTTTGATTTCTTTTCGTTTACTGTGTACCCTAGGCAAATTAGTAATCGTTTTACAAACGCCAGATGCTTTAGTAGAATGTCTTTGGCCTCTGCTTGAATAAGGCAGTCGTCCAAGTAGGGATATATTTGAATTCCTTTTTGCCTGCAAAATGCAATTACTGGTGCCAGGCATTTTGATAAGCCAAAGGGCAGTGCAGAGAATTGGTAGTGCTTTGAGCCAGCTATGAATCTGAGGTATCTTCTACAGGATTGTCTGATTGGGACATGCAGGTATGCCTCTTTGAGGTCCAAAGTTACTAGCCGAGCCATCTTGCCCAGCATGGGCAGAAGCTGCTGCAGAGTCAACATTTTGAATTTTGGAACGTCCAGAAATGTATTTAGAATAGACAGGTCTAGAATTGGTCACCAGGCTTTGTCCTTTCTTGGTACTAAGAAAAGTCTTGAGTAAAATCCTTGTTCCTGCTCTTGTTGTGGGACTGGCTGAATAGCCTTCATATCCATGAGAGATGAAACTTGTTTTTGTGCCTCTGCTCATTGATTGTGTGGCAGGTCTGGCATACCTTTTGCCTTTGGAAGGGTGTGAAAGTGGAACCTGTAGCCCTGAGAGACTATATTTAAGATCCATTTGTCCTGGGTGATCAAGTGCCAATTTTGTGAAAAAAGTGCAAGCTTTTCCCCTAAGGGTGCTGCCAAAAGGTAAGTGTTTGGCATTGGCAGAGGGAAGTCATTGGGATGGTTTCCTATATGGCTGTGATTTGTCTTCTCCACTTTTGGAGGTAGAAGCACCCCATTGTTTGGGCCTGTATGAGCCCTGGGGTTGTTGTCTGCCTCCAGGTCGTCTGTATCTGCCTCTTTGTGGCCTGTCTGACATAGGGAAAGGACCAATTCTTAGAAGGCCAGTTCTTGCTAAATCTGGGTGGCTGTACCTGTAAGAAATCCTTCACTGTCTGCATAGATTTAGCTTTATCCTCCATTTTCTTCAACACCTCTTCTGCCTTAACATCAAACAAAGTATCATGCTGTAATGGAGCATCCAATAATTTTGCTTTAACATGATCAGGCAGAGTCTGTTCCTTTAACCAAGCATGCCTTCTAATAACAGAACCTGTAACAGCGGCCCTGCAAGAGGCCTCCAGTGAATCATAACCACATTGCAAAGTATGTTTTCCCACTTGTTCAGCTGCATGCAATAAATCCCGCAATTCCTTGTTCTCAGAACATTCAGAATTTGTCAAGCATTTTTGTTTTAACAGAGACATTAAGTATTGCTGATATTTAAGCATATGAAACTGACAAATTTAAAGCCCTTACAGCCAAGGTAGCAGAAGTGTAAACTTTTTTCCCCCATCTGTCCAGTGCCCTTGAATCTCTATCTGAGGGGACAGGGTTTTTTGCAGTAGCAGCCTTGAGCCCTTTGGAGCCCCGAGAAATAGTTTCTTGGTCAGCAGCAGGGTTTTTGTATAGAAATTTATGAGAATCTGGAACCCTGTAGTATCTGTCTGGCTTAACAGGTGCAGGAGGTAAAGAGTCGGGAGACAGGCCGGACTCTGAAAATACATCATCTACAATGTCTAGAACAGGTGGAATAGCAAGAGGTCTGTGCTGAGGTAGTAGAAGAAAGTCTCTGAGCCTTTTCTTAGAATCTGAATAATCTTGGCTCTCCCAGTGGAAATGCTCCCTCATGGTATGCAAGGTTTCACCAAATGAGTAATCCTCGGGAGGAGAAGCTGAAGGAATAGATTCTTCAGCATCAGAATCCTCATAGGGAGGAATAGAGAATCCCTGTTCTGAAGAGGAGTCAGAGGAAATGAAACCTGATCAGAGGAATCATAATCAGTATCTTGCCTAGGCCGCTTATCAGGAGGGGGATGGGAACTCCTGATCAAAGTAATTAGGTCTTTGGCCATTTTGAGCATCTGTTTCTCAGGCATGGAAGTCTGTCCTGGAGAATGCTGTACTTGTTTCCTTGTCTTTAAAACTGTTTTAGCCTTTGTCTTGGATGCTGAAGTTGGCTTGATATGAAGCTGTGTAGGTCTGAAAACACCCTCAGAAGCCGATGCCTGCTCAGCGGCTCCAGACCCATCTGAGGGGTTAGTTTCCGTAGGCCCAATAACTTGATATCCAGAGGCCTAGTTGTCTCCACGTGGGAGTCGGAGGCGGCCTGTGGCTCTGAGGTAGCGAGTGTCAGGGGCTGCGAAAGCGCCTCACTGAGAACCGGCGACTTGCAGAGAAGAGGTTTCGTCGTCGGTTTTGGACCTCGGATGCCTGTCCTTTTCTTTTTCCCTGCGCTTTTTATGAATTCCGGTCATCGGTTGTTCCTAGGGCATTATATAGTTAAACCTTCGGCCAAAGTAATGAAAAGCAAAATCGTACTGACGTTTAACAGTGCGTTGGTTAAATCTAACACAAAACCAGCAACTAGCAACGTCGTGGTCAGGGCCTAGGCAAGGAATACAGTAAGAATGAAAATCCTTATGAGGTATGTGCTTCCCACAAGAAATACAATTGTTAACTTTTTCTGACATTGGTCTGGAGCAAGAAAAAAAGTTTACCCAACGGGGTACTTAGCTTTATAGAAGACTTCGGGTCTGAAATTCAATTTTGAAAATCTCAGGAGGCGGCCGACCGGGACTTGCAAACTGCTTTTGCTTCGGGCACCGCACGGCAAGAAAGACTGAAGAAAATGGCGTCAGCTGCATCTATATACCCCTGGCGCACTGACAGGGAAGAGGCGACAGCAGCTGACGCCAGACCAGGACTTTGGAATTCAGGCCGACTGCGGGTAGCCTGCCAGCAGGATAACCCAAGTGTAATGACTGCAACAGTGAAACATGATGAACATCAGATGATCCGCTGTGGCGACCCCTAACGGGAGCAGCAGAAAGAAGAAGCATAGTCTGGTTACAGGTTTTGCTGTATCCAGATCTGTTTGTGTGACTCATGTGTTTCCTGCTACACCATCTTGTGTTGGCTTTTATCTGTGTATAGATTACATAGTTGTTATTATTTTTTTCCACTCCTGTTAGCACCTTTGTACCTATTGCATTTTTTCTTATTAACAAATGTGTTAACATTACTTATTTTTCTTCCCAGCACCTCCTTTTAATCTACTTTTCCATGGATCCCCCCAAGCCAAGCTCGAACTACTGGCCTGCGGCATTATAACCGAACCGGGCAACCTCGGGATCTGTGTTATTTTCAAAATATACAAGTATGTTTTATCCTCTGGACAAAATTTTTAATTGCTAGCCCTTGTTTAATTTATATTTATTTATTTTTTTTTAACTAAAGCACTCCACCATAGACGTTAGACTGCTGCCCCCCCACCAAATCCTGTACTTCCTAACAGCAGTCTCCCTTTACATGCTGTTTAACTATTTGACAACCCCACTGTTTTTTTTTTCTTTACTATTACTAAACCCTTTCCCCTACAAATTCTGGTCTTTCTAGAACCCACATACTCTTGGTAAAAGTGGCTTATTTCATTTTATTTCTTAAGAAAGGTATGCAAAACAAGCAAGTCCAAAGTACCTACTGCTTTTCCTGATTGTTTCAGGATGTTAGCTGCCCACCCCCCATTCTGTACTATCTAACAGCAGTCTCCCTTTATATGCTCTTTAACTATTTGAAAGCCCTGCTGTTTTTCTACTACTACTAAACCCTTTCTCTTATAAATGCTGGTCTTTCTAAATCCCACATACTCCTTGGTAAAAATGGTTTATTTTATTTCAATAAGAAAGGTATGCAAAACAAGGAAGTCCAGAGTACCTACCGCCATTCCTAAATATTTCTGTAGACTTGCACATCCATGAAATCAGGGCCAACCCTTTTCATCATACTATTGGCTATCCACCAATTTTCTGGTCTATTCTATCCTACCCCTCCTCCACAAGACCAATTACAGCCTAACCTAGCTTTCTTAAGCTACAGGAGCCATTTTTAAAATCTCCTTGGTGTAGCTGTTTGTGTCATTGGATGGAGTGCCCATACCTAAGGTTATTTTTCACAAACCTAAGGTTCTTTTTTACAAACACCTCTCAGTGCCCATATTGTTTTTGTTATGCTAGCTCCACAACCTAGAGAGTAAAATAATGCATTTAAACTGAAAAGAAAAACAAGCATTACTACATACCTGATAAAGAAGTGCAGTGCGCCCCTAACTCAATAGCTTAATTCTGTGCAGAACATGATGTTGTTATTCTATACCCCCACAACAGTTCTGCATTCCTCCAAACCAGTTTAAGGCAGCTGTTCATTTTCTGTGCACTGTGTGCACACTGGGAACTCGCACTTGCCCGCTCTGTTCACCCTTGCTCTGCTCAGGCTCACTCTGCTCCCCTACAATACCCCCATTCCCACCCATCCCACATTAATTTATCCTAACCAAACCACACCCCCACACATCCACAACCTATCACTGTCCTCCACATCACAAGTCACCAACTAATCACCTCCTCCCACCTCGTAATTGTATATTATCATCCCAACCCCTATCTATTCCTTCCCCAGCTTCTCAAAGCCTCAACTACATCCTTTTCTCATCACCTCACTACTCATACCACCACTCCCACGTCAACTAACCCCCCCTCCTTAAACCCAAAATTCATACAGGTTTCTCTTACACATACAATTCATCCCATTACTACTAACTGCTCTGTTCCTAACACCATCTAACAACCCTCCCATAATCTACTTAAAATTCCCCACCTACCCTTTAACAAACCCACCTCTATCTGACCTCTCTCACTTCGACATAGCACCCCACATCTACAACTCCACAAGTATTGAACTATTCCCATATAGATACCTTCACCATGCTAACCCCTCATTAATGCCACTAAAACAACCAACTATACCTCTCAAAGATTTCCCCCTAAGTACAAGTAAAAAATCTAATCTTCATTTATGTAGAGACATGCACCCCAACCCAGGCCCTACTCTCACCCAAAAATCACGGCCATCACAAACAACTTCCACAAACCAGGAATAAACAGTACAGTTGTGTACCTACCATAAATGTAGATGTTCGAGTGTATTTACTGTTGCAGTCATTACACTTGGGTTATCCTGCTGGCAGGCGACCCGCAGTTGGCTTGGGTTCCAAAGTCTTGGTCCTGCATCGGTTGCTGTCGCCTCTTCCCTGACGTCAGTGCGCCAGGGGTATAAAAGTTGCAAGCGATGCCATTTTCTTCAGTTTTTCTTGCCCCAGATGTCAGGTGCCCCCAGATAGGAAGGCTGGAAAGATAAAATTATGCCAAAAATCATGCATATATTACTATAAACATTTCCTTCATCTACAAGCAAATACACCACATAGGTTGTATAGAGTTGAGAAGTACAGAAAAGTCCCAGCAATGAAAAGGGGGGTGGTGGGTGAGTAACCTGGACTGCAACAATGAATACACTTGAACATCTACATTTATGGTAGGTACACAACTGTACTATGTTCATCGTGTTTCACTGTTGCAGTCATTACACTTGGGTAGAATCCCAAAGCTGAGGTTGGGCGGCTGGGTCTAAATTGGATTTGGAGAGGCTACCAGGCCCTGCAGAATTGTAGTGGCAAAGCCTGCTCTGGATTTAGAGTAGAGAGGTAAGTGGTAGTGCTTGGTGAAAGTGTGCACTGAGCTCCAGGTTGCAGCTTCTAAAATGTCTTTGGGTGGTACTCCTCTGAGAAAAGCTGCTGAAGTGGCTGCTGCTCTGGTAGAATGAGGCCTAATGCCCTTAGGCACTGATTTGCCATGTTGTGCAAAACAGAAGCGGATGCAGTGTCCTACCCATTTTGAAATTGTCTGCTTTGTAATAGGCTTTCCTTGTGATCCTGTAGCATAGGCTACAAACAGTTGCTCAGTTTTTCTGAAGGCTTTTGTTTTGTCCAAGTAGAATCGTAGCTGTCTGTGTATATCCAAAGCGTGCAGAAGTCTCTCCCCTTTATTCTGGGGATTTGGGTAGAAAGTAGGTAAATGAATGGTTTGGTTCAAGGCCACATTGGAGACCACTTTTAGCATGAATGTTGGGTTTGTCCTAAGAGAAACCCTGTCCCGGTGAAAAATGATGAAAGCTGTGGACAGCCATTAATGCCTGTAACTTTGAGACTCTTCTTGCTGAAGTTATTGCTAGGAGCAGAGCAGTTTTCCATGATAAGGATTTTAAATCAGTTGTGCTGGCTGGTTCAAAAGGAGGCAGTGTGAGTTTTTCTAAAACAAAATTGAGATCCCAAGTTGGTACTGATGCTCTCCTTGGGGGTCTTATATTTTTTGCCCCTCTGTGGTACTGTCGTAGTAAAGGATGTGAAAAAATAGGAGGTTCCATATTGTAATGAGATGAAATGGCAGAGGCATGGATTTTAATTGATGAGAAAGATAGGCCTTTGTCCAGCATCTCAGTTAGGTATTGTAAAGTCTGAGGTATATTAGGGACAAGTGGTTCGAGCCCTTGTGCCTGATTCCAAGCACAGAATCTCTTCCATTTTTCTGCATAAGATTTCTTAGTGCTGGGCCTCCTGGCTTCTAAAATGGCAACCATAACAGCTTTAGAGAGAGGTGCAGTCTGAGTGGCTACATTATCTGCCATGCTGCCAGATTTAAGGTTCTGAGTTGACTGTGCAGAATCTGATTCATTTGTTGTGTCAGAAGGTGAGGAATTTGAGGTAGAAGCCAAGCTGGGCCTTGAGACAAGCTCTTTAGGATTAGGTACCAGTGCTGGCGTGGCCAGTCTGGGGCAATCAGGATCATTTTTGGCCTTTCTTGTCTGACTTTTAGGAGCACCTTGGTAAGAAGAGGCATCGGAGGGAAGGCATAGACTGTCAGGCCTTTCCAGCTGAATGATAGAGCATCCACTTTCCATGCTTGAGAGTGATAAGTTCTTGTGCAGAATTTCTGTATTTGGTAATTGTGAGGGGAGGCAAAAAGATCTATGTCAGGGCGTTCCCATTTCCTAGTTATCATGCTGAACACCTGTGGATTTAGTTTCCATTCGTGAGGATCCATGAGATTTCTGCTTAGTTCATCTGCCAGTGTATTTTTTGTTCCTGGCAGGAATTGTGCCTGCAGATGTACTTGATAGGTCAGTGCTGTATTCCACAAAGTCATGGCTTGCCTGCATAGGGGGTAGGAATGTGTGCCCCCTTGCTTGTTTATGTACCACATAACTGTGATATTGTCCGTCTTTATTAATAGTTGTCCTGGATGTAGTAGGTCCTTGAAAGCTGTCAGGGCATTCTGTACAGCTAGCATCTCTTTTTGATTGATGTGAAGATGCATTTGTTCCTTGGGCCACGTGCCCTGAATACATTTTCCTGCCATATCTGCCCCCCAGGCATAATCCGATGCATCCGTTGTTATTGTCTGCCTGGCTGTAGGTAAGAGGCTGTCCCTTGCTGTGGTGACAGGCCTGGGACCACCATCGAAACTCCTGTTGTAGGCAGGGAATTAAAGTTATGATGGTCTCCAGGCTGTGACAAAGCTGAGTCCAAACACTTTTTAGATACCATTGTAGTTTCCTCATATGCAGTTTTGCATATGGAATTAGTAGAATGCAGGATGCCATGAAGCCCAGGGTCTGCAGAATTTTTCTTGCAGGGAGTTGGGTTTTTGTTGCCATCATTTGAAAGTAATGAGTCAGTTGCCTTTGTTTGTCTGGCGTGAGATAAGCCATCTGGGCAGTTGTATTTAGGCTTGCACCCAAGAATATTATCTCTTGAGAGGGCACTAGTTTTGATTTCTTTTCGTATACTGTGTACCCTAGACAAATTAGTAATCTTTTTACAAACGCCAGATGCTTTAGAAGAATGTCCTTGCTCTCTGCTTGAATAAGGCAGTCGTCCAAGTAGGAATATATTTGAATTCCTTTTTGTCTGCAAAATGCAATTACTGGTGCCAGGCATTTTGTGAAGACCCTGGGCGCAGTAGATAAGCCAAAGTGCAGTGCAGAGAATTGGTAATGCATTGAGCCTTCTATGAATCTGAGGCATCTTCTGCAAGATTGTCTGATTGGGACATGCAGGTATGTCGCCTTGAGGTCCAAAGTAACTAGCCAAGCCTTCTTGCCCAGCATGGGCAGAAGTTGCTGTAGTGTTAACATTTTGAATTTTGGAACATCCACGGAAGTATTTAGGATTGACAGGTCCAGTATTGGTCTCCAGGTTTTGTCCTTTCTGGGTACTAAGAAAAGTCTTGTGTAAAATCCTTGTCCCTGTTCTTGCTATGGAACTCTTTGAATAGCTCCCATGTCCATAAGAGCAGCAATCTGTTTTTGGGCCTCTGCCCATTGGTTTTGTGGCAGGTCTGGCATACCTTTTGATTTTGGAAGCGTGTGGAAGTGGAACCTGTAACCCTAAGAAACAATATTCAGCACCCATTGGTCCTGGGTGATTATGTGCCAATTTTTTGAGCAAAAGTGCTAGCTTTCCCCCTAGGGGTGCTGCCAAAAGGTAAGTGCTTGGTATTTGTAGAGGGAAGTCATTGGGACTGTTTCCTATAAGGTTGTGATTTGTCTTCCCCTCCTTTGGGGGCTGAAGCACCCCATTGTTTAGGTCTGTAGGAGCCTTGGGGCTGAGATCTGCCTCTTGGGCATCTTTATCTGCCTCTTTGTGGCCTGTCTGACACTGGAAAGGACCAATTTTTTGAAGGCCAGTTTCTGCTAAATCTAGGTGGTTGAACCTGTAAGAAATCCTTCACTGTCTGCATTGATTTTGCTTTATCCTCCATTTTCTTTAACACTTCTTCTGCCTTAACACCAAACAAAGTATCATGCTGTAGTGGAGCATCCAATAATTTTACTTTAACATGGTCAGGTAAACTTTGTTCTTTCAACCAAGCATGCCTTCGAATAACAGAGCCTGTAACTGCGGCTCTACAAGAAGCCTCTAATGAATCAAAACCACATTGCAGAGTATGCTGTCCCACTTGTTCAACTGCATGCAATAAATCCTGCATTTCCTTACTGTCAGGACTTTCTAAATTTGAAACCATTTTCTGTTTTAACAATGACATGAGGTACTGTTGATATTTAAGCATGTGAAACTGGCAATGTAAAGCCATTACAGCTAAAGTAGCAGAAGTGTAAACTTTTTTCCCCCATCTGTCCAGAGCTCTGGAATCCCTATCCGAGGGGACAGGATTTTTAGCAGTGGAAGCCTTAACCCCTTTAGGACCCTGAGAAATTGTTTTTGGGTCTGCAGCGGAGTTTTTGTAAAGAAATTTATGAGAGTCAGGGACCCTGTAGTACCTGTCTGGCTTGACTGGTGCAGGGGGTAAAGAATCAGGAGACAGCCTGGATTCAGAGAAAACATCATCAACAATATCAAGCACAGGGGGGATAGCCAGGGGCCTGTGCTGAGGCAATAACAGGAAGTCTCTGAGCCTTTTCTTGGATTCTGAATAATCCTGGCTCTCCCAGTGGAAATGCTCCCTCATGGTGTGCAGGGTTCCCCAAAAGAATAATCCTCAGGCAGAGAGGCTGAAGGTATAGACTCTTCTGCATCAGAGTCCTCATAGGGAGGGAGAGAATATCCCTGATCAGAAGAGGAATCAGAGGAAATGGAAATCTGGTCAGAGGAATCATAGTCAGTGTCTTGCCTAGGCCTTTTGTCAGGAGGGGGATGGGAACCCCTGATTAAAGTAATTAGGTCTTCGGCCATTTTAAGCATCTGTTTCTTTGGCATGGATGACTGTTCAGGAGAATGCTGTACTTGTTTCCTTGTCTTTAATGGTGTTTTGGACTTTGCTTTGGCTGCTGTAGTGGTCTTAATTGTAAGCTGTGAAGGTCTGAAAACACCCTCAGAAGCCGATGCCTGCTTAGCGGCTCTGGACCCATCTGAGGGAATAGTTTCCGTAGGCCCAATACCTTGAGTTTCGACAGGCCTCGGTGTCTCCACGTGGCTTTCGGTTACGGCCTGTGGCTCTGAGGTAGCGGGTGTCAGGGGCTGCGAAAGCGCCTCACTGAGAACCGGCGAATGGCCTTGAAGAGGCTTCGTCGGTTTTGGACCTCAGATGCCTGTCCTTTTCTTTGTCTTTGCGTTTTTTATAAATTCCGGTCATCGGTTGTTCCGTCGGCATTATGTAATTAAACCTTCAGTCAAAATAATGTAAAGCAAAATCGAACCAATGTTTAATAGTGCTTTTATTGAATCTAGCACAAAACTGACAACTGGCAATGTCGTGGTCAGGGCCTAGGCAAGGAATACAGTAAGAGTGAAAGTCCTTATGAGGTATTTGCTTCCCACAAGAAATACAATTATTAACTTTTACTGACATCGGTCTGGAGCAAGAAAAAGTTTCCCCAACGGGGTATTTAGCTTTACTGAAGACTTCGGTTCTGAAACTCAATTTTGAAAATCTCAGCAGTCGGCCGACCGGCACTTGCGAACTGCTTTTGCTTCGGGCACCGCACGGCAAGAAAGACTGAAGAAAATGGCGTTGGTTACAACTTTTATACCCCTGGCACACTGACGTCAGGGAAGAGGCGACAGCAACCGACGCCGGACCAAGACTTTGGAACTCAGGCCAACTGCGGGTCACCTGCCAGCAGGATAACCCAAGTGTAATGATTGAAACAGTGAAATACGATGAACATCAACCTCACCTCTACTATCCAACATATCTAACATGAGCTCTGACATCCTCCTCATGAAGATAAACCTCAGAAGTCTCAAACAAAACACATGAACTCCATGCCACCATATCACTATACACTCCTGGTATTGCTGTACTAAATGATACCTGGCTTAAACCCCACATCAACAATAACAAAATAATTCCCCCTGGCTACAATATCCTCAGACAAGACAGGACAACAAAACGAGGTGGAATAGTAGCAACTCTATATAAAGACACTCTTAATTTTGAAAAACTGCAGATAAACATCCCAGATACTGATAATACAGAACTCTTAGCATCAAGTCTAAAAATAAATAACAGCAAACATATCATCTTACTAGCTGTATACATACCACCAAATAACTCCTCCACAATAGACAGCCTTCTCTCATTGGCCTCAGCTACATTAAGCCAAGAAACTATACTAGTTGGTGATTTCGATACTGATTGGCAAACCTACTCATCAGATAACCCCTCAAATCATATCAACCTACATGGTTTCACCCAACTGATTCATTCGCCCACTAGAATTGACAAATCCAGCAACAAACAATCCATTCACGACTGGAACCTGACTAACAAGCCCTCTTTAATCCATCTTTCAGGCTGTCTACCTGACAGCCTAAGAGATCACCTACTAACCTTCTTTCTAAGATACTGTAGCTCACCCACAAAATCACAAAAGTATAAACAAATACGTAATGCAAAAAATGTATCCGTAGACACCATTAAACTACTACTAAGCTGTAACTAGTCCACATTACAATACCTCCCACTAGATGCAGCAGCTGATTACTTCAATAACATACTTCTTGATGTTCTAAACACACTTGCCCCCATAAGACACATAAGAACAAAAACTAACAACTGCCCATGGCTCTCTAAAGAAACCAAACAGTTACTAAAACAAAGAAAAAAACTCTGGTATCAACATATAACCAACAAATCAAAACCTTCCATAGACACCTACCGCCACCTAAGAAATGTCTGCCAAAAGCAAATCACAGCTGATAATGTTTGCATAGTACATTTTTTTCAGTCCAAGCATCAAAACAACCCACAAATTCTGGGCCTCCATCAATCAGCTTATCCATCCAGAACACACCCCTACCCCATTCCCCAAATATCAAAACACAGAAGAAAGCATAGCATCCCACTTTAACTCATTTTTCATAAACTCCATCCTCTCACTCATAGAAAACAAAAATAGCCTGCAACAAATCACCCTCCCTATTATCACCAATTCACCTACCTCTCTCTCTCTCTCTTAAACATGTCCAAACAAGTACAATAAAAAAAATTGCTAAGCCAACTGAAACCCACAACCCTCACCACCAACAAGCTGCCGAACAACTACCTCAAATTAGCAGCAGATGTAATCTGCTTCCCAGTTTCAATACTGATCAATAGATCCATCACCCAACAGTATGTACCTAGAATCTGGAAAACCTCCTACATAATCCCACTCTACAAAGGAGGCTCCTCACTAGAACTAACTATAGGAGAATATCTATACTATCCCCTCTTTCTAAAATCTTAGAAAAGTGCATCCACCCTCAACTGATGCAACACCTACTATCTAATAAGCTCCTTTTCCATGCACAACATGGATTTCAACCATGCCATAGTACCACCACGGCACTGCTCAAATCTAACAATACTGGCACAGTGAACATATCCTACATGAAGCTTGCATCACTTGACATACCTAGAAATACTCTCATTTGGTTCCAAAATTACCTATCTGACTGCTATCAATCAGTCAAACGGCAAGATGACCTTTCCTGCCTACTTCCCATTAAAGTAGGTGTTCCACAAGGCTGAATTCTTGGGCCTCTGCTCTTCACAGTTCTGACCAATAACGTACACAAAGCTACTAACCTTGCTTCCATCATACAATATGCAGATGACTCCACTGTCATCTGCACTGCACCTACCCTAAAACAACTACAAAACAATACTCAAAAATATTTTACTGCCATTGAGTCTTTCTTAGAAAGATACCAGCTCATCCTTAATCCCAACAAAACCAAACTAATGCTGTTCCCTAACCAATGCCACAAAACAAACTCCCCCAACCATGACTTTATAATCACCTCATCCAATCACACTGTAATCAAACCCACCTCAGAATCTAAGCTACTAGGTATCATTCTAGATGTTAACTTAAAATTTGGCATATTTCTCATGCAATCAAAAAGGCCCACATTAAATTAAGTTCCCTTTACAGAATAAAACCTTTCTTAAACTCTTCCAGACAAGCTGTTGCCAGGACCTACCTACTATCCACTTTACTCTATGCCTCCTCTATAATTATTAACCTCAAAAAATCAGACTTAAGCAAATTTGAATCATGCTACTATAAGACAGCCATATTTGCTAACCTGCCTCACAGAACCCATCATTGTCTTGCTGTGAAACAGATGAAATAGCTAGAGCTGCCCAGCTTACTGACCCTAAACCAACTTACCATAGCCCATTCCGTAGTTACCTACCCAACAAATATCCATCCCTACAGGACCTAGTACAAACCACCTCAATAGCAGGACTCTACGATCCTCAAGTTACAAAATCTAGCAGCAGTTTTGGAGACTCACTATATTTTAACTATGTAACTAAATCATGGAACTCCCCCCCCCCCCCCACAAACATACTAAACACAGCAAACCTAAAAACTGCTCAAGTCCCACCTAAATGACAATTGGCTATGCTCCTACTCCTCACCAGGCTGAACCCAATTCCCCCCCCCCTCACCCTCTCTCTTCCTATTCTCCACTTTCGCTACATCTCTATGCTTGCTGAATACCTCACTCCCATCCTCACCCTCTTTCTCCCTACTCTCCACTTTCAATATATCTATTTGCTTACTGATCCCATGTGATTATAACAACATTAAGCATAATTTACAGTACCAAACAGGTATATCTGAGACTCTACTCCAATGAATGATTTCTTGATACTAAGTGTAACTGTCAAAATATGTGTTACTAAGTGATCCTGTTAGCCTTATTACTAATTTGAACTGTAATATGTTATGTGACTTATTACTAGCATTTCTCCGATTGTTTCACTATTGTTTAAAATACTGACTGTTATGCTGTTATTATGTGGAGCTTTTCTTCCCAGGCCTCCACTGAAAATGGGCAAATTTGTCCAGTCAGACTTCTGATTGGAACTGGTCTGGCATAGGGTGTTTAGCTAAGAGCTCAGAGACAATGGTTGATTGGTCAATTCCAATGTTTCTATTTTACTTTCATTTTTGTGGTATTTAAACACCGTGTTTGTGCCCATTTGTGCGTCATGCACTGCTGCTGTACTGTTTTTAACCCTTTACAAGGTATCTCAGCTTCATTTTTTCCCTTACCAGCACTCCTGTATAAGTGAGGCCTTCCCTTTTATCCTTATCCAGCCCTACACTCACCTATAGGTACTCTCCTCAGACAGTACTCTGCTATCCCTGACCTCTCTTCCACAGATTCTGACATCCATGGATGAACACTTTCCTATTGTTTCTCTTGCTAGTCTGGTTAATATGGGCATCCAGAGACAGTGTAGCAACTGCCTCATGTACACGGATAATCCTCTACTACTACCACCTAGGAACACAATATGTGAGAGATGCAATTACATTAAGAACCTAGAATCCTTGCTGTCTCAATCACAAGCCAGTATAGCTGGCACTAAAAAGCTTGTCTGGTCAAACACCACACCTCTAACACCACCCACACATGTACAACACACTCCCACATATGCGGAGATTCTTAGCAAAAACATACGTAAACAAAAGAGACTTCCGAGGCAAAAACACACACACACACACACACACACACACACACATCACAACCCACAGCACCAAACACCACACATAGTACATGTCTGTGTCTCACAGCCTCTAAGGCCCAGCCACAAACCCAACACACTAGTCATAGAAGACTCTATCATGAGACACAAAGATGTGCCCCTCAACAGGCCAGACAAGGAGAAAGACACGGTAAGTTGCTTGTCAGATGCTACAATCTGCCATATCATGCACTCACTTAAGTCTCTCAACAGGTACTGTTATGACTCTGTCATAGTCCATGTTGGTGTGAATGACTTGAGACGTACCTCTCTGGACTATATGAAGAGAGATATGAATGACTGAGCTCACTGAATATGTGTCTCAGGCAGGTATGTCTCTAACCTTAAGCAGCATCCTACCGTCACCCAGAATGATGCCTCAATAAAAACAGAAAATGATTGACTAACAATTAGCTTAGTTTCTGCTGTCATTCCAAAGGGAACCTGTACCTGACAGCGTGGGAGGGCATGACTGACAGACTACGAAGCTTTGCCAGATATTGCCTTCATCTGTCTCCACTGGGCTTCAGGCTTCTAACAAAAGCTCTTGCCTCCCCCATACTGCATTTTTTTAGGCAAAGTTGTTGTTGTTGTTGTTCCAACATGAATAATTCTTCTAAATGAAATTTAAAGGTCATGCTGCTAAATGCTAGAAGTCTTAACATGAAACTGCACTCACTGCCAGCATTCCTCACCCTGGAAGATGCTGACATTTGTGCAGTCACTGAAACCTGGTTCAAAGCTGTGGAGAGCACCCCAGTCTTACAAGGTTACTCCTCCTACCATACTTTTGGACTCCAAATAGAGGACTTCAAAGCCAAAGGAGGTGGAGTTTCAATATTTCTCAAAGACATACACACCTCCAGGCTGGTCAGACAGTATGATGCACAGGAGACACTCCAGGTGAAGTTAACTGTTGACAAATGTTGTTCAAATCATAGCTAGCTACAGACCCCCAACCATGACTCAGGATGTCAACTCCACCTATCTGGACTTACTTGAATCCATCAAGATTCAACCCTCTGCCCTGATTCCGGGCGACTTTAACTACCCAACCATAGAGTGGAAGACCTATTCTAACCCAAACACAAACACCCAGAGATTCCTCGACTTCGTCAATGCCAATGCATTGGATCAGCTGCTCCACAGCCCCACGAGAGGTGAAAATATCCTGGACCTG